>NC_050528.1:8290283-8339297 GCF_002922805.2 Oryzias melastigma
GCTGTTCAGATATACCAGATTATGAGGCATATTTTCTATATTAGAACAAATTTGAAGATTTGAAGTGTGCTTTATCCTTTGAAAAATATGATAGGTTTCACTTAATTAGCTCAGATTTAATTGTAGTTTGTTAGATTTACAAATTTCTGGCTGAGATGCGCCACATATGGGAACATAATGTGTTTTATTAATTACTGCTGACATCACAGATTCGATATGTCTTTATTGTCACTGTCCACATGAACAATGAGAATAAAAGCATCCACCATACCAGTGCAAAAAAGTGACAACAAAATAAAATGCAAACATGTCTGTTATGTGCAAAAATAATATGTGAAAAAATGTAAAATATAATCATTTTTTGTTCATCCAGTGATCCTTTCAAAATAGAAAACACTATCTAATATAGTTGTTGCATTGAGTCTTTTATTTTGAAAGGAAGTTACATTATCATCTGTCAAATAAAATAAACTATTTCATATTTTGACAAGAAGCTGTTTTCTTTTTATGATTATGTTTTATTTATGCCAAAAAAACAACAATAATCTTATTTATCATAAGAATAACCTAAACACAAATCAGTGTCTTATTTTTGAAGACACTTCAAGACTTTGTGGCTCCTTTGTGGTTCACATAAAGTAAAATGTATTAGTGAAATAATGAGATTGTTAACAGCTTACAGTGTTATATAGATTCTCTAAAGAAGTTCTAACAAAAATGTTCAGATCATTAACATTGGAAACATTGTTCTGCCTCTCCTGGAGGACGTTTCAGTTTGGCCACTAGGTGGCGATCGTGATATAGCAACACGCACTTTTATAAATAAGAATGAGCAAAAAAACAGTGCTTTAGACCACAAATAGTTAGCTTAAAAATGCTTCCCTAAAAAAATGTTGAAATAAAGTTGTTCATTTAGTCAGCAATGTATGTTTAGGTCAACCTAGCGTTAGCATTAGCCGTTCCATGAGAAATTCCATTAAGCGTTTGCATCAAGCTAACGGACTTAAGCATTATGTGTTAGTTTGATATCTATTTTTGTGATTCGATTATTAATCTATTAAGCTTAGATTTATTCAGATCGATTATTCGATTTCATAAGTTTTTAGTCATTTTCAACTGTTTTTAAAGTTTATAGTATATACTGCAAGTTATTTAAGAACTAATGCGCACATAGCTGTACCTTTTGTTGAATGTATGCATGTGACAGGTGGAAAAATAAGTTTTAGTTCTGTTTTGAAAGTTTTGGTGACGCAACACAAGCAGTAAAGTGTGTTTAATAAAACCTGAATTCTTTCTCATATGGAAACTGAGATTAGATTGGATCAGGACTTAACAGACGGCTCGAGCTGGTCTCCTCAATGTCAAGTAAATAAATTGTAAGCGATGATGAGTGCAGGGGGTATAAAATAACATTTTGTTTCTGCAGCAGAGACGGCGTGCAATCACTGCGGCAGCATTATCAGGGAATAGCTTCTTCTACGATAAACAAAATTTGTTTTGATTATAGTTTTATTAAATGAACAAAGAACACTGAGAATCAAATTTTGCAATTTCCAAACCAGCAGTGACATTTATCTACTTATGTGTTGAAACCAAAGAGTTTAAATTATGATTGAAGCTTTGGTTATAATAAAGTAGACCAGCCCAGAAATCTCTGGAGACCTCACAGTTTTTTCATATTTTTAACTAATAGCGGAGCAACAATTCGTCCTCCGTCTGCCTAATGTGTTTCAGCATCAAGGCTTTAAAGTGTCAAACAGATTTCCTGAGTAAAAAAGCTGTCCGTCCCCACACCTTTCCCAGGGCTGTGCAGTCCGTCACCCAAACGGAGCGTGTCCATCTGTCCTCTCCCGTTTAAGCTGCGTGGCGCCCATCAGTGTAACGCAGCGACGGCTGACAGCTGTTTGTTGATTCCACGCCATGGCTTATTTCCTCTGCCTCTTTGTTTGGATGTCAGCGTCGGCGGCGTCAGTGACTGAGTCAGCCCACTTCTGTTTCAAGGCCCGCTCCTGACATCAGGCGCAGATACCGCACAGCTGCTCTTCCCTTCACATCTGACCAGCTCCAGCCCATCACCGTGGCGATGGCACGGACGTCTCTGATACTGAGGAAAGCAATTATCTGATCTCAAATCTGCTCGTATAAAACAGATTTTCTTGCAAAAACAATCTTTTATCATTTCAAAATAGCGACATAAATAAAGAGCTGCATTTATCTTCCATTCTTTAGAATCATCATTACCCTGCTAGTCAGGTAGGTCAGATCTTTATCTCGGTTTTAAATTTTCTCTCAGTTCTGTTTTTCTTTTTTTTTGTACGTTTCCCAGAAAATAAAGAAATGACCTTTTGTGTAATTCTTGTCATCTCTTATGCAATATACCTTTTAGATCTTTTCAGAGTTCTCACATCTACTGAGAGATGTTCGTGACTGCTGATTTTCTTTGTAAAGTTGATGGAGTCCAAAATTTTTGCAAAGCTTTGGCATTGGTTGTAAACTGTCAATAACATTTTGCTTTACTAGTTTGAGCAAAAATTATGGATCTACAATATATCAAGAAAAATCATGATTAGAATTTTTTTTTATATTTATTTAAATTAAGGATTTTTTTTTCACACTTACAAATTTTGTTCCAAGCCAGGGGTGTCAAACATGCGGCCAGATGGTTTAATCTGGCCAAGTCATGAAGAGAAAAACATAGAAAGGATGTTTAGAAAAGAAAGAAAGTTTCTAGCCCAATCTTGTGGCGAATTATGGTTATTTAAAAGAAATTGTTGCTATGCGCAATTCTGCCACTAGGGGAAGCAGAGGAAAAGAAATACCGACATAACAAGAGATCAAGAAATAAACTGAATTTCTTTGCAAGAGCGTGCCACGTCTGGGTAAGCAGCAGTTAGGTTCCCTGCCAACCTCAACACCGTTAAGTTGCTATAAAAATTATCAGGTGTGACACCACTGTTACCAAAATGTAATTGTCAAAAAGAAAATAATGGTAATAGCTCCAATAATAATAATAACAAGAAAAGCTGCATTACCTGCGATAATGCGAGTGTGAATGCTTTTTGCTAGAAGTAGTCACTAAAGATGCTGAAGCTTTTGGCTGAAAATGGTGCTACAATTTACTCTTAATTGCTAAAAGGATTTGGTGAAAATCCAAGAGCTATTTGCAAAATGTTCAATTTGCTAAAAGACTGAAAATTTCTATTAACTATGAGAAGTTGACCTAAATTACTGAAAAATTTGAAGTAAAATTGCTTAAGTATACCCAATACAATTTTGCTAACATATTATATAGCGTATTGTTTAAATATGAACTAAACTCCAAATAAGTCCAAACAACCCTTTACCCAAAAATAAATAAATAAAAACTAGGTTGTTGCTTAAATACTAGCTAAACTCTAAATTAGCCTAAAAACCCCAGTAGATAACAAATTGCCCAAAAACGTTAGCCTGTTGCTAAAATATTAGGTAAACTCCAATTTTTTTAAAATTACTATAAAAGAATAAAACGTAGCCCATGGATATATTTAAAGTCTTGTTGTCTAATCTTCTTAAAATACTGAATTTGAAGGCTTTCTCATTCATTTCCTATGGGGCATATTTTGCTTAATATTTCAGAAACTACAACGTTTATGAACTCCAAAAATAAAGGCAGAACTGTCCTGAACAAGATTGTTTTGAGACCGAGATTGCTGAAATCACTGAAAGTGTACGGTAATTGAGTTTAAGTGCTGAAAAACATACAGAAAAGAGCTGGAGAATCACTATAGTGTGAATGGTTAATAAACACTATAGTGGTTAGGCTACTAGGTTATTTTGCTATTATGTTCAATCAGGTAGAACATGTACATATATTCACACAAAAGGTAAAAGTTTCCTTTAAACTTTTATTTTAAAAATATTTACTGCATATTGAACTCTTTAAGGACATTTCTATACTCACAAGAACCACCAGACAGTGAGTCATGCTATGAATAATACATGAGAGTACAGCAGTCAAACAGAACTAACAGGTTTCATAATCGACTAAATACTAATTTACCCAAGTAGTGATCTAAACAAGCCTAATTGTGGTGTTTTTTTTTTTTTTTGGGATCATTGACTAATTGAAAACACCACACCAACTATCAAACTGTCATCACAGCCTCTTCTGTTTAGTCACCGCAGCACCGTAGGCGAAACATGCAAGAAGCCAAGAAAGGTGACAGTCGAACAAGAAGATTTGTTAAAGCTGACAGATTGCTGACAAACACAGTTCAGAACCACTGTGACGTTCAGAGGGGCATCCTAAATCAGACAAGAAGTCAAATCTTTAAATGGATGGGCCACAGCAGCAGCAGCAGCAGCAAAGCATCACAACGCTTTCCACTCTGTCAGCTCAAAACAAATGAGAAGAAGCCATGGAGGGAATGTCATCACGGCTGCTCGGTGGGAAGCTTTGCAGAGAGGATAAAGGTTATGTTGCCACGCAGTCACGGCAGGGAGACAATTTAACATAAACTGCATGAACCCGTGGGTCTCCCCGGCATGCAGGGAGTTTGCTCTGCTCTCTGAAGGAGCCGATTTCAAAGCGAATTGATCCTAATCTTCTATTGTTTTACACGAACATCCGTTTTTGTTCCAAAAAGTTATGGTGTAAACAATCCAATCACTCTCTAACACTTTCACCATCTTTTTAGTGTGTTTAAGTTCACGCCCTGCCCCTACTGACATGAGATTCCTTCTGATTGTGGCTAATTTTTGAGACGACTGCACAATGGCTGTGTTGTATGGAAGTGTTTGTCACTCAAAATACAAAATAAAAGTCAATACTGCAAATGCTTTTTCATTTTCACAATGTAACTGCATTACACGTCGGTTAAATAAAATGAAAAAACAATTCTCGAGAATGGCTTTTTCTTTTTCTTCTTCAACACAGCTCAATATGTAACTTGATTAAAGTGACAAAGAAAATGGCATTTAACATTTCCTTTTCAAAAAGTTTTCTAATAAATTTGTACACAAATTCAATTACAAATACAAATATGAAAATTATACTGCATAAACAGAAATGCTTTTTCATTTTCACAATGTAACTGCATTACTTGTCTTTTAAATGAAATAAAAAAGAATTTCTCCAAACGACTTTTTCTTCTTCTTCTTTAACTCCACTCATTCTGAGACAGTTACAGAATAATCGCTGTTGAAGAAGATGAAAAAGCCATCCTCCAAATGGCTGTTTTTTGTTGAACACCGCTCATTCCATAACCTAATTAAAATGATAAAGAAAAGGACATTTGATATTTCATTTTCAAAAAGTTCCTCAGTAAATTGTACCAAAATTTAATTAGAAATATAACATTTGAAAATTAAAATGCTTTTTCATTTTCATGATGTAACTGCATTACTTGTCTCTTGAATAAAATAAAAAAAGCCATTCTCCAAATGGCTTTTTCTTTTTCAACATGGCTCATTCTGTGACAAAATTAAAATGATAAAGAAAAGGGCATTTGATATTTCATTTTCAAAAAGTTCTCTGGTAAATTTGTACCAAAATTCAATTAGAAATATCAAATTTGAAAAACAAAATAGATTGATTTTCATTTTCTCAATGTAACTGCATTACATGAATTTTAAATAAAATTAAAAAGCATTTCTCCAAACAGCTTTTCCATTTTTTTCATCATCACCATTCATTCTGTGACACAATTAAAGGGACAAAGCCAATGAAGATTCCTTTTTCTTTTTAACATCTCGTCACGCCAAGTGTCTCAAATCAGTTTAAGTTAGCCGTTCCAAGCACGATGACGTCAGTGCTCCTCCTCCTCTGATTTGGTTTGTGCTGTCGGCAAACGACATCCTGTTTTCATATAGAGAGAAGGGAAAAAAGGAAGGAAGAAGGGGGAGGAAACAAGCTCAAACTGAGATTTATCTTTTCATCTACGCTTCCATAGTCTTGTTATTCATTTACCTCTAACACCAGAGCTTCAGCTACAGTGTTGAAGTTCTTTGACCTACCTAAATTTTTCAATTGTTAACGGGATCAACTTAATTCCAGCAGATTCTGAAGCTTTGCATCGCTTTTCTGTCCTTCAGAATCTGCTGGAATTAAGTTGATCACATTAATGGTTACTATATACCAGTGGCGGGCCGTGCATTTCACACCTAGGCCTTCAGTAGTGCTCTATCTGAATCAATCCAACCCTCATTAACTATTTTATTGCAATAAAACTTCTAGTGCAGGTACAGCTGCCACACACACACCAAAAGCATAAACAAATAACCTGATAAAATTTCAATATTATGTAGGGAGATAGCAAAAATTTACTCACCAAAAATCCAGATTATTTAAACACAAAATACATCCTTTCTGTCCTCAAGAAGATTTCAATCACTCTGTCGTGCAGAGTCCATGCGTTTCGCAGATGGAAAGTGTTCCGTGGCTGTGATAAGCTGGAAAAAGCTGCATGCGGGAAATGTTCTGGTATTCCTGAAGCCTCTTGTGGTCCAGGAGGGAGACAAATATCAGTTTTTGTGATTATGAAATCTGGTCTGTGTCTGGAAAATAATATTGTCGGTAGTGCGCGCGAGGATTTTGCGCTGCACCTCTTCGTGAGCTCGGAGCGCCCGCGGTGCGTTCAGGGGTCTCGTAGATTTCCTCGTATCAGCTTCACTCCCGCTCAACGGAGTCAGGGAACTCCTTTACCCGTGCCAGACAAAACTGTGCCACAACTTTACCCAGACATTCATTTTCCACCAAAAATCAGACGATAAGACGCTTTCCACTGGCAACCTGACACGCCGCTCCTCGGCACCTGCGTTCGTCACATAACGCAGAACCAGAGCGAGCTGCGAGCTGTCCAATCAAAGCTCGTGAAAATGATGACGTTTCCGTGCGCCTGCTAGCTGGCCTTGGTTTCGCCTACTCCAAATCTGATTGGTTGAAGCAACAGTTTGGTCGACAATTATTTTATGCTACAGGGCCCGCAGAACTGATTGTGAAGGCCTCCGGGCAGATTTCTTTGACCCTAGCAACAAATGGTGCTGCAATGTGATTGGTTAATGCTTAAATAGGAAAATACACGTCTGGAAGCAGCGCAACCAGGGAGACAGCAATGAAAGGACGAAGACAGAGCATTTGGAATTATAGAATACGTATTCACGGAAATAATAAATAATTAATATCAGTCTGTGATTCAGATATTTTTAGGCCAGCAGAGAAGGCCTTGCAGGCCCTGACGGCCCGCCACTGCTATATACTAAGGAGTGCATGTTATATACTGTAAGTATCACAGGTGATATTTCCGGTGTTAAAGGATTAAAAGATGTGATCCACACAAACAATTCGACAGTGGAAAAATTTTTTAAACCTCAACAGAACAGACAGCAGCATGAATGAGTTGAGCTGCATGAAAAGTCCTGCTTACATAAAAGGGATTTTTCTACAGTAAAACATTATAAAAGAAACAGTGAATGCATCTGTTGGCTGTGCAGCTGGTTCTTTGTTTAGGGAGAATACAGCAGATTTCTGTCTGCATTCATCATGTTGTCTGTGTTATTTCATGATGGACAGCATCGCAAAAATCCTACTCTGAAACACAGAAAATTCAGATTTAAAATGAATGTATTTACGGACAACACATTAACATAAAGTACTACTTCAAACATCTTTTGATCTATTTTTTAAAGCATTCTTGGTGGTCTTTTAGTCATGATTGTTGTTTTTAGCCCCAAAAAAACTGTGCTGTTTTCTTGGACATAGTTTCTGCAGAGCAGCAGTAGTTTATTGGAAATTCAACTCTGAGTTGTGGGCGGGGCAGGAGTAAGCCTGGCTGCACTTCCCATAAACCATCTGTTTACACTCTTTATCGCTAGTCTGTAGTCCCCCCTCACATCGCCAACCTAACATTAACGGAAAAACAAAAATGGCAAGAATTCTAGAGAAATCCCACTGTACAGTTTAGAACCAGATATCAGCTCGGATGAGGAAAACAAAGACGTTCATGGATCTAGTCGTCTAGAAGGGGATGATCACAATGGAGCAGAGCAGGGCCTGCCTCATTTTTTAAATGCCATTTTTTTCATCCGCTCCTGATTCACAATTATATATATATATATATATATATATATATTTTTATGAGGAATTTAAAAGTGTAATCCTAATTTTCTTTAAATATGTTCTTTCTCATCCGAAAAAGGCCAAAAGAACATGTTTAAAACACAAAAAACAGGATTTTCATCAAAGTGGACCCTATAAAAAAGGAAAACAGCTGTTGTTTTTATACAGCAAAGCAATAAAAGTGGTGTCTCTTTAATCTATACCCTCAATCTAGTTTCAAGGAGAGCTTGTAAAAACAAAAGCAGAATTTTAAAACCACTGCTATGAAAACAGTGTTTTTGATGGTTATGTTTTTAAGTGGGTTTTTTTTCATCTTATTCGATTGTTTTTTCTTCAAATCTCATTTTTACTGTTTTGTTTTAATAGTCTTGTTATGTGTCTTTTCATAGTTATATACATACAGAAATTGATTTCTCATACATAATTTTGTTCTGTGGCATACATCAATTATTCCGGCTGCATTGTTTGGCCAATTTTGTCACTGGGAGTGTTACTTTTGTGTTGTTGAAAAATATGTAAAAATGAAATTGAACAGAAAAAAAGGAAAATTGCGGTTTGGGTGTTTTTATTATTGTCTTGTAGCATTTTCATATGATGAAAAATGTATATAAAATTGTTTAAGACTAAACTGAGTAGCTGAGTATTTCTTTAGTCAAATTGTATTGGATCAGGAGCAGATGAAAACCAGTAGGTCAGGTTTATATGCAGCAACTGCCATGAGTGGGCCAGAGTCTCCCAACTCGGCTCCAATCTTAAAGATTTAAAGATCCAAGTTAAAAGATCCATTATTGTCTTAATTTTCCTTGATCCTGATGGAATCTCTGCCTCTAAGCTGTGTAGCTTGATAGATCCGATGTTGCTTGCCTTTTTTTTTCTTGCTTTGCTAATGTGAGCTTGAGCTTGTGAGGTGCTATAAGCTAAAAAAAGAGTGTAAACAAAGGCATGCTGGGAAATTAGCAGAGGCTTACTTATGTGTATACAGAACTCAAGAGGCGAATTTCTAACAAACTACTGCAGCTCTGTAAAAAATATGTCTCAAAAAACGATTGATTTTGGCTAAAAACCTGCATAATTATAATCAAAAGACCACTGGGAACAATTTTACAAAAGAAAAAAATAAAGTTGGAGGAGGACTTTAATAATACTGTAAAATGAAAGCGCAGAGAAGAGAAAACGCTCCCCACTTTTTTTTTTTTTTTTACAATTCATTGTGACAGATTTCAACAAGTCAATCTACTGTGTGGTGCTAATTTAATATTGTCAGGTCTTCTTTAATCGCGCTCTGTAATTGCAGTCTGCAGTTTCAATTTTTTTCAGCAGACAGATTAAGAAAATTACATTTAACCAGAACGACAGGACCTTGTGCTCTAAATGACTGTGGTTAAATTGGTAATTTGATTTAAAGAGGATATGTAATAAAACTTGTTTGATTCCGACTTGCTGTGAAGGGCTGGATAACGAGGAACGCAAACTACCTCATTACCATTTACAGACTACTTTTTCACTGAAGTTAGCTTAGTCTTAAGTGGAGCCGTCCTCTCTCCATGCTGCACCAACTCCTTCCTAATCATGTATTCCACTAACAGTGCCTGAAAATGTAACAAGATGATTAAGATCCTTACGTGGTCATCCATGAATTTCCCACTGTCTCCTTACTCAGATGCAAAGCTGTCTTTTTTGTCCTGACCTCTTGCTTTCTCCCAGGGAGTTCAGCCAAGATCCACCTCAGCCCCTGACTCACTGTCAGAAGACTTTGCATTCTGATGAGTCTGCACCACAACTTCTCTATCTTCTCGTTTTCTAAGCTGCCCAAAGTGAGACAGTCAGTAACAAACACTGGGTACTAAATAAAAGCTGCTTTATTTTGAAAAATGTTGAGGAATTATAACACATTTCAAACATTGACTCCAAATTGGCCCTCGAAATTGAGCATAAGTCTGTGGCCCTTGTGACGGACTGGCATCCTGCCCAGGGTTTCCACCCCGCCGTGGTCCTTTGATAGCTGGGATAGGGTCCAAAAATTACCGTGACTGTACTCATGAATGGACATTTCAACAATAACTCAGATGAAAGCATCACAGGCTGGGCCGAGGGAGGATTCAAGCGCAGGTGTTCTGACAGCTTGATCGTTCATTTCCCGAAAAATGACTCATCCAAAAGAACATCAAATGTGGCTTTAATATTTTTGGATTTTGGAAAGGAGACAAATGAAATACAAAATAAAGACAGGCGGGAAAACCCAGCTTAAATAAAAAAATGAACTGACGAGGAAAATGAGCCTCAGGTGTTTTGGCGAATGACACACCTGGAGTAAATCAGCAGACACGCTAGACAAAAAGTAAATGAAGCAGAAAACCGTGCAAATTTTAACAGATGTAGCAACAAAAAAAGCGAAACAAGAAAAATCAGCCACAAAGCTCTCACAGGAAACATTCAAAATGTAAATACTTAAGGCACATGTGTCAAAGTCAAGTCCCGGGGGCCGGATCCGGCCCTGCAGATCATTTTACTTTATTGTTATTGTTACCTTATTTTAGCTTATTTCTAACTTGCATAATTTTGACAAAATACAATTTTATGGAGGGTAAAATATTGAAAGTTATTAAAGGTTTAAGTTGATTTATTCCTGAATAATCTTCATGCCTTTTATTATTCATAATTATGTTAAAAGGTTACGGTTTAAAAGCTCTAAAAATTGTCATTCTGCTAGCTTTTTAGACTGTTTTGGCATTTACAAAAACAAATTTAGGCTATTTTGGAATTTAGCTAATATTTCTGCTACATGCTAGCTGTTTTGGCTAATTTAGGCTTTTCTTTTTGAAAATTTTTAAGCCATTTTGGAGTTAAGTTACTATTTACATGCCAGCTGTTTTGGCTAATTAAGGATTTTTAAGTTTTTTAGGATATTTTGAAGTTTAGCTATTTTTTCAGCTAAATGCTAGCTGTTTTAGCTAAGCTATTTTTTTTTTATTGTTTTTTTAGGCTAATTTAGAGTTCAGCTAATTTTTTAGCTAGCTATTAGCTTCAGCGTTTTCAGCTATTAGCTTTAGTGTTTTCAGCTATCAGCTTCAGTGTTTTTAGCTATCATTTTCAGCATCTTCAGCTATCAGCACTAGCATCTTCAGCGGACTCATTCAGCTTACAACATTCACACTAGCATTATCGCAGGTAATGCTATATATCTAGTTCATAATTATGTTAAAAAGTTACATTTTTAAAGTTTTACAAATGTAATTTTAAAGTGTTTAATAAATGTTTATCGTGTTCGGCCCGCGACCTAAGGTTTGTTTTGGATTTCGGCCCCTTGTTGCGAGTTGGGACCTCATTCTTTCCGTCACAACCCAGAGCTCATGACCACAGAGTAATGGAACGAAGATTGACCGGTGAAGTAAGAGCTTTGCTTTCTGGCTCTTCTCTTTCATCACCACAGCGAACCGGTACAGCGACCACATGACGGTGGACGCCACTCCAATCTGTCTGTGGATCTCACGCTCTGATCATCCCTCACTTACGAAAAAGACCCAAAGATACTTAAACTCCTCCACCCACCGAGATAGGTCAAGACGGCATAAGTTTTATTCTTTTTTTTTTTTTTTTAACTAAAGATGGCATAACCATATTTAAAGGACCACTGGGAATGCTTATAAAATAGACCAAAAGGGAATTAGCGTAAGGCTTTAGGGGGGTTATAAAATAAAAACGAAGTCTAGAACCACTTCCTGATCATTTGTAACCATCAGCTCCAACTACAGCAGAAAGAACAGGTGGAGGTCCCATTCATGGTAGCAGCACAGGCTCATTGCTGCACCATAAAACCCAACTGTCAGAAGGATGTATTTCAGGGAGTCTGGGGCAATCTAAAATAATTTACAATAGCCAAGAATATGAAATGAGGTTACATAACAAAAAAGATTTCCATCTGGCCACATCACTCATCTGGTTGTTTCCTCCTCCACAGAACAAATGTCTTTGCTCCTCGAATGAATACAAGTGTTGATGAACACTGAGGAACGTGTGAAAACTTAAGTTCCTCTGACAGAACAAGCATCAAAAACACCGACTTCCCATTAGAGTTGATAAGAAAAACACTATTTCATGCATTTGAGTACAATGATGTTTTTGTCAGCCTGCTGCCAGATGCCGTTCAACATCCCAGATTTACAGGAGGAAGGAAATTAGCCAGCTGTGGCCCAGTGGCATAGAGGGCTATAAATAAATATCAGAATAGCAGAAGGTTGATGAGATAACAGGTACGTTAATGCAACCTTAAAACAATTAGCAACACGAGATGAGCTGAAGAAAACATTCCGAGTAAACAGACCGGCATATGTGGAAAAGTCTGTTCTGGGAGCACTTTAACAGATTAAAACAGTTCTTGGTGGCACTGCATGACACATATGAGAGCACAGGTGTTGAAAGCACAGCTGTCAGTGCCAAGGCCAAAACTAAAGTTCAAATTACTTTATCGGCGCACTCACCAGGCTTTTCGCAATGCAAAGTCATCTGTCAAATCCCCCAGATTCTGTTGACAGGCGTTCAATTTCACATCTTTCTTTTTTTTTCTCTTTTTTCTAGCTTTCTTGTGAAATTCGCCTGTTGTTTTTTTCAATTTTCTTCTCAGTCTTTGCTGGAAATGATTATGAAATTCAGACGGACAATACAGTGTTGGATGGTTTGCTTTCTTGTTATGTTGCAACATGTGAGGTCATGCTGCGTGTGATGGAACATGTTACATGTCTGTACCTCTTTTGCATCAACTAAATTGAAAAGAGAATAAAGTTTGATCTCAATGCAGTCGGCCCTTTGGCTTACATACAGACATTTAAACAGTAGAATTAGTAAAACATCCACACATTCTTATTATTGTCTTATTAACATGTATAATTACTTAAACTTGTTAATGTCTTATAAGGACTTTATAAGAAATCTTAATAAAGTGTTACCTGTAATTTCTCATTCTTTCTCATTTCTTTAAAAATTGAAAAGTGAAAGATGTTCCTGCACAATTTAAGTTTTACATGTAAGTGTTTCCTCAAGGCCAAATGTCTCTGAACCATGACTAAAGAGTCAGACATTGTCAGTAATGGTGGATCCAAAATTCAGGAGACCAGACTTGGTGACAGGAACCTAGAACATTTAATAAATTAGCCAAAACATGGCAAAAAAAAACAAAAGCATCACAAAAACCCAAGCATAGAATCATGACAGTACCCCTCCCCAAAAGGGCAGATTCCAGATGCCCAAAACACCTGAAAGGAGGGGACCCGAAGAAAGAAAAAAACAAAACAAGTCCAGAAAACATACAGAGTTCCTACAGTCAGACGGTGTAGCTTGGATTTATACATTTCTGGGAACTCTACAAAGACACCCGAACGATATCGCCGTGTCTGGGTTCACCAGATCATTCACAGACGCTCGCAGTAAGGTGTACTTCACTCCTGCAGCGGGAGCTGGCGGCCATTTTAAACATCACTTCTGTCTGTCTGTGGCCCGGTTTGAAGAATTTATGTCCTGCATTATCCCGAGGGGGGGAAAATAAAAAAATATTTGGAGGATCTTTTTATTATTGTCTCAATGAAACAAGACAAACATCATAAGTCCGCGCCCGCTATGACAGCACTCAAGGCCGCTGTCTGTGTTTGCACCAGCAAAGCTAACGAGCACCGCCACGCTTGCTAGCTCGGCCGGACCCTGGACTAACTTGCTAAGCTTAGCATCTGGCAACTGACCAGCGTAGCACGATCGATCACTCCAGGCGACCTGTCCAGAGTGTAACTCACCTTCGCCTTACGTCTTACGACACAGTTTGCTTTAGTATTTGGGACATGACTTGGACTTGCAGAAGTTACTTCCACCGTGTGCTCATCTCTTGCTGTAATACCCTTCAATCTTTTTATTTAATAATACAGATTAAAATGTTTTCTTTTTTTAATTAACATATTTCATTGTTTCATCATCGATTGGCTGCAATAATAATAACACGTGTCACAATGAGCACCCTAAAACAACAAAATACCACCAAAATATTGACAGAGTAAACATATTAAATATGAAGTGTAAAATACCGGGTTGTATTCTGTTGGTAAATGTGTTTTGTACTTTTCCGTGTTTTTGTAATTTTTCATCTCAGATGTAGAAAAATCAATGTAATTATTTTGTTTTTGTTGATTACTTGAGTTCAAAAAAAGTTAATATTGTGCTTTGTTCACCACTATTTGGACTTCAAAGAAACATTTTATGCAAAAGGTAAAGGACATAGAATATATTCTACATCCGTTTTATAAACTTTTAGTAACTTGTGTACCAAAGTGCTAATTTTCTTTTTAGTTAACTTCAATAAATTAATAAAAAATATAAAATTATTTAAAGTACACTTAGAAAAAGAAGCACAGCATGGAAGCAAATGGTTTACTTGAATTTATTTTGCTTTTTTATAAATCATTTTTTTAAGTCAAGATTGCATCCTCATCAGTGTTATTGGGTGTTTCTACGAAAGAGCCTATATGTTTTGCTAAAGAGTTCCCCAAAAAGCATGCTGTTGATAACAAGATGTAAATGTAAAAGTTTACCACTGAGGTTTTTCTGTATAAAATCAGTTGAAGATAAATGTATAAACAGCCAGATGGTATATTTGAGGCAGCTGTTATTTTCACAACACACACCTTCCTGCATGTAGCTAACATCCCTGCCAGAGAAAGAAATGTTTTGTACATTCTCGACAGCTATAAATTGCTCCCTCTTTCTCATTTTGGTCTGTTTCCCTGCTTCTTTTTTCAATTTACTTCCCGCTGATAAAAACAGTGATATTACTTTTTTTTCCAGGAGGTTTTGTTATTGGTACTCCAGACACTACATCTGTAATACAGCCTTAGTCTTCAGATAATACATTAATTCTTGTATCATCTCAGAATTAAAACTTTTTTCTTTCCATTTCAGAAACTTCTGTCTGGGCCCAAAGAAAAGCCTTCACAAGCCAAATGTTGGGGGGAGTCTGTAGGGAGTTGGTTGTGCACGTTGCATGCTAATGTGTTTTGAGAAACTTCACTGCAAACATGCTTGGATACAGTGTTGATGTGAAAAAATGGAACGGAGGTGCGGAAATGTGGGGCACCTTTGTGAAAGGGGTATAGGACAATAAACAAGTTAAGAATTAAAGCAAAAGAGTAAATGTACATGTAAACATTTTAGGGATGTAAAAGAGACAGATGTGTATAAAAATAGAAAAAAATAAAAAAATCTCTCCAGTCCTAAAAATGTCCTTGAATCAAAAACTCAGGAAAGTCAAACATTAAATTTACTATTTTTATGGCTTTAATGAATATTTTAATAGTCGACTAATCACCGATTATTTTTTCCGATTAGTCAACTAATCGAGTCATGCGCAAACTGGATGTAAAGCACACATCTTAGTCATCATAAGCCTTAAACTAACTACAAACTAGATACATAGCATTACCTGCAATAATGTGAATGCTGAAAGCTGAATTTGGCCGGTGAAGATGCTGAAATTGATAGATAAAAATGCTGAAATTAATAACTATAAATGCTGAAGTTGATAGTTGAAATCGCTGACGCTAATAGCTGAAAATGCTGAAATTGATAGCTAAAAACACTGAAATTGATAGCTATAAATACTGAAGTTGATAGCTATAAATACTGAAGTTGATAGTTGAAATCGCTGAAGTTAATAGCTGAAAATGCTGAAATTGATAGCTAAAAACGCTGAAAATGATAGCTATAAATGCTGAAGTTGATAGTTGAAATCGCTGAACCCAATAGCTGAAAATGCTGAAGCTCATAGCTAGCAAACATATTAGTTAAATGCAAAATTAGCCTAAAAAATGTAAAACAGCTAGCATGTAGCTAAAAAATAGCTAAACTTCAAAATACCCTAAAAAATGTTTTTTAAAAAGCCTAAATTAGGCCCAACAGCTAGCCTTTAAATATTAGCCTTACTCCAAAACTGTTTATTAAGAAAAGCCTAAATTAGCTAAAACAGCTAGCATGTAGCTGAAATATTAGCTAAGCTCAAAAATAGTCTAAAAATCTTATAAAAGCAAAAATAGTAAAACAAAAAAAAAGAAAAAACTAGAATAATGCCATTATAACGTTCAACTTTACAACACTCCGACTCCATATAATATAAATCAACGACCAATCAACGACTAAATTAGTCGTCCACTATTTCCACAATCGATTAGTTGTCAATTAGTCGACTAATCGTGGCAGCTCTACTACTGAATGTAAACATGAATGAATGAATGGCTTTATTAATCCTGAAGGAAACTGAAAAGCGGCCAGTTGCTAGAACACAAAAATAAAACTCTAAAAAAAACGTAAAATCTATCAGTTAGAGTAAAAATTTTAATTTGAATATAATGAATCAAACATTCATATAAGCATATTACAGTAAAACAACATTGAATCTTTGAATTATTTTAGAACTTTGCATCTAAACAATATGAGAACCAATATGCTTTAAACTTAGTTATCTGACATGTTAAAAAACTTAACATAAATAGCAAATGTTATTTAACTACAGCTTTAAACAACTTTAACTCAAGCAATTTAACCAAAACTACAGAACTGTAGTTTTTTCAAATCATTAGCATTCTCCCTAAAGACCTACTCCAATTAAATATTTTGTTTTCTGCATTTTTAACATTTTCTCTTAGCATTTTTCTGGAAGAAATACATGAAATAATTTAAGATTGAAAACAGCATTTCTTTATTCAAATCATGTTGGATCAGGAATGGATAAAAACTTGGGTTTAAAAAAGCCTGATTTTGTGACGCAACAACACTCATAGGTGGGCCAAAAGTCTCTCTGCGCTGCTTAAATTCTAAATCCTCCACTTGCAGATAAATAGATCCATGTACGTCTTCATTTTCCTACTCTGAGCTGCCATCTGAATCAAAACTGTAGAGCTGCATATGTGATCGTGCTATAGAATTACACCTTATTCCAGAAGAAGTAGAAAGTATGACCAAAAAATGTTGTTTTAGACCACAAATGTTTAAATATTTCTTTAATAGAGTTTGGAAAATTAATTCCTGTAAATTTATAAAGATGTTAATTTAGTCAGCAATGTATGCTTAGGTCAACCGAGCATTAGCATTAGCCGTCCTATAGGAAATTCAATTAATGTTAGCATCAAGCTAACGGATAGACAAGCTCTATTTTTGTTAATCAATAATTGATCTGTTAAGCTTAAATTGATTCAAATCAATTTATCAACCCAGCCCTATTAACAATAGAAAAAAATATAGTTGGAGAGGGACTTTAACAATACTGGAGGAGGCATAAAAGGTTACAGGACCCTGGTTTAGATTGTTTCAATTTATGTGAAAAAAAAAATGCGATCATTTTGTATCACCACAAACTTTGTTGAATGTTTTGCATATCGATTCATGAACCATGTATATCAAATCATGTAAGAGGGAAAGATACACAACCCTACTATACCTTACATACATAATACATAGGAAAAGGCCTTGATGTGTTATCCACTGGACAGTCATGACAAAAGAAAATCTGGAATGCAGCAAACTTGGGTTCAATACCCAGGGCGTGCAATGAGCTAATACCAATGTGAGTCTTTAGGCAAGAGCCTTCACGCTGCTGCCTAACTATGGGTCCCTGTGCCTTAATAATACAGGGTTGTGTCAGGAAGGGCATCTGGTGTAAAACTCTGAGAAAAAACAACAACATCTAAGAGGGAGATATGAGGAGTGATTTAAGGATTAGGATAGATTCTACTGCTAAATTTATCACTATAATTCTCATTTTACACATAAATAATAGCATAACTTACTTTTCTATTTTACAGGTTCCTAACTTGTTCAGAAGCACAGATTGTGGCCACCGGCAATCGAGCACAAAAAAAAATAAAAAAATAGCGCCATGATATATGTATTGATTTTGTTGTAAAGTACACACACAGAGGGAATATTCAAGCTAAAGGTCAAAAGAAATTTGATGGGACATTCTCATTATAATACTGACATACCTCATAATGTTCAGGGATGGAGTTAATCTTTAGTCACCCATAGTCTCTGGAGACGAAGGCAAGACCTTCAGTGCGTGAATGCATGCAGCTCAAGGACACTGCGTCTGCCTGACTTGTGAACTCAAGTGGTTATTATTCCAACATGCAACTTAGTTTATGGCTTAAAATTCAAAGAGCAAAGAATAAATAAAAGAAGGCATTTTTTTTAAGTTTAAATGCAAGAGAGTGGAGGGGGAAAAAAGAAGGATTCCTGGCACCTTCTCAGTGAAATTGCTCGTTGGAATATAAATATATAAAAAAGTGTTTCCCCCTTGGTGAGAGTAATTATTCTGCTTTTCCTTAAATCAGCTCTCCAGCTCATCATGAGACCCATGAGTCTCACTTGGACACATTTTTCACAGCTTTTCAATGGCTTTCCGTTTCAACCAGCGAGAAGCTGACAGCAGAAAAACAAGACTCGTGCAAGCGTACATAAACAGTGTCACGATAAAACAACCTAACAAGGGGACACCAGTGAGTTTTCAGCACATCTCTGATAATGTTTCCCAGAAGAAAGTGGATCCTTTACTCACTTTGCGCCATGGCAACAAATCGGTTTGATTCCTGGTCGCCTTGTCTCTTGTTACTCTGGAGGGTTTTGAGTTTCTGCATAGAAAAAGTTTTCAAAGTCAGGACATTACAGAAGCAAATGTCAACTAATGGGAATAAACATATGACTGATGTGTCTTAACAACCTCTTTCTGCACATGTGTTATGAAGGACGATGACAGAGAAACACCTCGCACATATTCAGACTGTGCAAACAAGACTATTAACAACATGACACGAACGTGGCAATTAACAAAGCCCAGCTGTGAAACGCTGACAGGAAACAAACCTCCCTTGAAGTTCCACTACAACTGTATTTTTTTCTATTGTAAAATCCTTCACAGTGATCTTTTAATTATGATTTAGCAGTTTTTAGCCAAAATCAAAAAAGTCTGTGTCGTTTTTTTTAGGACATATTTTCTGCAGAAAGGCAGGAGTTCCGTAGAAATTTGCCTCTAAAATGTGGGCGGGGCTGTTAGCACAGAAGTTAGCCTCCACTAATTTCCCAACATTCTTTTGTTTACATTCTCTCCCACTTAGCTTATAGCACCAAACAACCCCGTGCTAACATTAGCCTAATATTTTAGCTTTTTGTATGCTCATTTCACTTTTGCTCACCTCAACTTAGTTTGTACATGAATAAATAAAGTAAAGTAATAATAATAATGATATTGGCATAGGAAATGTTAGCTTAGTAAACAATTGATCTAAAATGTGTGCGGGACTGTTGTTGTAAGCCTCCGCTAATTTCTCAGCTTTCCTTTGTTTACACTCTTTCCCACTTAGCCTATAGCGTCTCATAAACTTATGCTAGCATTAGCGTAGTAAATGCCGGCTCAGTAGAAATTTGCTTCTGAATTGTAGCAAAATCTTTTGTTGGCACAGAAGTTAGCTTCCACTAATGTCACAGTATTCCTTTGTATACACTTTCTCCTGCTTAACTTATAGAACCTCACAACCCAATGCTAACTTTAGCGTAGCAGCTGTTAGCTTTACCAGACATTAGTATAGCAAATGTTAGTTCAGTATAAATTTGCCTCTGAATTGTGGGTGGGACTGTTGGCACAGAAGTTGGCATCTACTAATTTCCCAGCATTCCTTTTTTTGCACTCCTACTTAGCTTATAGCATCTAACAAATGGAAGCTCAGTAGAAAGTTGCCTCTGAATTGCGGTTGGGTCTACTGGTACAGAAGTTAGCCTCTGCTAATTTACTACCATTCCTTTGTTGACATTCTCTCCCGCTCAGCTTATAGCATCTCACAACCCCACGCTAACAGAAGCATAGCAAATGCTAGCTCAAATGCTAGCACAAATTTACTTCTAAACCCACACTAACATTGGCAAAGTAAATGTTAGCTCAGAACAAATTTGCCTCTGAACTGTAGGCAGGACTGTTGCCACAGAAGATAGCTTCCACTAATTTCCCAGCATTCCTTTGTTTACATTCTTTCCCGCTTAGCTTACAGCATCTCACAACCCAACGCTAACATTAGCGTAGAAAAAAAAAAAAAAAAAAAGAGCAATATTGGAGCTAACCAGTCGTTCTGTTTTTAACCAGGTGGCATCACAGACAGAGAAAATGAAGACGCTAATGGATCTATTTGTCTGCAATAGGATGCATAAGAAAGGAGACTTTGGCCCACCCATGGCAGTCAATGTGTCATAAACCTGAGCTTTTTAAAACTGCAGGTTTTTGTTGATTGCCGGGCCAACAAGGTTTGAATAAAGAAACACTCAGACATAGTTTTTAATCTGATTTTTTTTATATATGTCCTCCATTATGAGAAAACGCTACAAGAACATGTTAGAAACACTAAAAAATGTTCATTTGAGTGGGTCTTTAAAACTGTAATTGTACTTCTGTGGACTCACTAAGAATCAGGAATGAATTGATTTTTTTTACTCAGAGGAAATCATTGCATCAATAAAGTAATGAAATGATATCAGTTTTTAGGGAAAAAAAGGTTTGTTTTGGTGGAAAATCCTCTTTCAGCTCTTGCACCAATCAATTGAAATGGAGACAAACATAATAAAGCATGATCCACTCCAAACAAATCTTAAAAGAGACGTTTTTATTAAAAGTTGCTACAAACTAATCATTGAATTTATTTACTATCACACACTCAAAGCTGCTCAGAAGACAGACTTAGAACACTGTGTAATATCGCTGAGGGTTTTCCGTTTGCCAGAGTAATCCTGAATATTTTTCTCATTATTGCAGTGATGGTTCTGAAGGCAGTCGCGGTATAAAGAGTCACTTTGATGGAAAAGCGTGGCTAAGTTTGAGAAAAACAAGAAGGCTGTCAAAGTTTGTGCTGCATCATCGGCGCTTATGCTAATGATTTTAAGTGACAGGCTCAGTGATAAGCATGTGCTACTTAGTGGCTATGGATTGAATTATATCAGAAAAGATGGCACATGAACAAAGGCACTTAATTACCCATGCAGAGCCAGTACGGTGCTGAAAACAATTTGTGCTTCAGAGATTTTGTCACCTTCTGCCTTTTTTTTATGTGAGCATTTCATCGTCTTAACCGTCTGAAAGGACGTTTTTGTTTTTTCATCCGTGCCGAATCGAAGCTACACTTTTACCCTCTTCAATCAGATCACTATACACACGGACTCTCATTTGTTGTGACATTTTCTCTTGTACTATGCAGGGACTGGAAAGTGTTGCCATAATGCATTGCCATGTGGGAAAAGTCAGGATGCCAGAGGCTTTAAGCCAAAGTCAGCATTGTGTCCGCCCTTCACATGCTCCCACATCGCACACATCAAGAACCCTACGGTACACTTTCTGCCACTGATTTTCATTGCAAATGACTGTTCTGTCAGTGTTTCCAGGCTAAGAACACTGCTCACATAAAAGGGAGTTTGCATCACTTGGATTTACGAGAAGAACGCTGTGATCTATACTCTCCTCTTTCCCTCACTGTTTATTGCCCAAGAAGCAGTTTTAAGCCCATAAATTTACGTCTATGTACAATAGCTTGCAACTACAGTGCATGAAAAGATGGTTTTTCTCCTATAGGCGCTGGCCTTTGGCTTGTTCAATAATGGGATATGCTCCACAGCGCTGCTTCTTCCATTGAATTCCCCCTCTGTAGATCAGGTAGACATCACGTGAGACGCTCAGAATTTAACTGGGAGGTTGCGGTTGGTGTAACAGAGACAATCATTCCTGATTTCATGCATATTATCCCATTATTCATTCAAAAAATATAACATCACTTCTGCTCAGTCTGAAGGGAGGGTGACGGCAGCTAGAGGCTGGAAATTAACAAAAAAAAGGCTTCGGGGATGGGAGCACCGCAAAAGAGGCCTGACAGCTGAAGTTGTCGTGCTTTTCTGGAGGATGTGGCAGTGTCAAATAGAATTATTGTGCTTTTTTATCACAACATACTGACAGTGTAGAGAATTCCTCTAGCTATTCTCTTCTAAATAGATATCCCCTGCATATTTAGTTGATGGGGTAATGTGCAAACAATGTTAATATCTTAAAACATGAAGGGAAAAAAAAGGAAACTTAAAGGCTGAGTGGGGCTTCATGCTTCACTTAAGATTTATTTTTTTTAAGATATGCCTTTTTAAAGCTTTACATGTATAGCTTACCCTAGGGATGTCAAACTCAATTAAACAAGGGGCCAAAATCTAAAACATGCCTTAGGTCGCGGGCCGAACAGGATAAACGTTTATTGAACACACTAAAACTACATTTTAAAAACTCTAAAACCATAATATTTCAACATAATTATGAACTAGATATATAGCATTACCTACGCTAATGTTAGTGTGAATGCTGTAAGCTGAATTTGGTCGCTGAAGATACTGATGCTGATAGCTGAAGATGCTTAAATTGGTAGGTAAAAATGCTGAAGCTAATAGCTGAAAACGCTGAAGCTAATAACCAGCTAAAATATTAGCTAAATGCCAAATTAGCCTAAAAAACTAAAAAACAGAAACATTTAGGTTAGCCAAAATAGCTAGCATTTGGCTAAAAAATAGCTAAACTTCAAAGTAGCATGTAGCTGTAATATTAGCTAAATACCAAATTAGCCTAAAAAGCTAAAAACGTACATTAGCCAAAACAGCTAGCATGTAGCTGAAAATAGCTAAACTTTAAAATAGCCTAAAAAAACTGAAAAAAGCCTAAATTAGCCAAAACATCTAGCATGTAGCTTAAATATTAGCTAAATTTCAAATTAGCCTAAAAAAACAAAAAAAAACATAGGTTAGCCAAAACAGCTAGCATGTACTGTAAAATAGCTGAATTTTGAAATAACCTAAAAATCTAGAAAAAAAGCTTAATTTAGTCAAAACAGCTAGCATGTAACTGGAAAATAGCTAAACTTTAAAATAGCCAAAAAACTGAAAAAAGTCTAAATTACCCAAGAAAGCTAGCATGTAGCTGAAATATTAGCTAAATTTTAAATTAGCCTAAAAAACAAAAAAAAAAACATACTAGCCAAAACAGCTAGCATGTACTGTAAAATGGCTGAATTTTGAAATAACCTAAAAATCTAGAAAAAAAAGCCTAATTTAGTCAAAACATCTAGCATGTAACTGAAATATTAGCATAAACTTCAAAATAGCATAAAATAATCGTACTAAATTCCAAAATATTCCAAAAAGCTAGCAGAAGGCTTTAAAACTTTAAAACCGTAACTTTTTAACATAATTATGAATTATAAAAAGGCAGGAATATTATTCCATAATAAATCAACTTAAACCTTATTTTACATTTTGACAAAATTATACAAGTAAAAAATAACCAAAAGATAACATCGGGCCATTAATAACAATAAAATATAATCATCTTGGGGGCCGGATAGAATTACTTTATATTACTTGACTTTGACACGTGTGGGTTACCCCTTCTTTGATATTTTACTAAATATCCCTCAAAATGTCTTTTTTATCCTAAAAAAGCACTTTTTCCTGACAGATATGTTGTATTTTTGATGTGTGTGTACTTTGTCATGGGTAGAATTAGGCCAGTACTAGCCATGTGTGCGACCCTACCATGTGTGTTTCCTTAAGTTGCAGGACCATGTGACAGATGGCCCGGCGAGCCTCTTATGTGTCACACCAAGTGTTCTCTGGGGTGAAAACCTGTCATATCTACTTAGACCAGGCAACAAGTCCACTGTGCCCACTCCCCCTACCTTTCTTTGAACACAACATGCTTTCTCTTTTTTTTTAACAAAAAAAGAAAAACCAGACTATTTTAACAGTTTCACCACTTCTGATTCACAGTGCAACCTCCTCCGTTTCTCAGCAGCGTGTAGCCATAGGCAGCAAACCCCACTGCGTGCACAAATATCCATTGCAAAGCCAGATAGCAAAAAAACACAGGACATAATACACTGTAAAGCTCATTGAGACACAATTTAAAATTGTGTCAAAACAAAAAAAAAAAAAAAGGAAGAACATTTTGTTTTGGTTTTGCAGTAACCTTCATAAATGAAACATTTTAAACTGCATGATTAAAAAAAAAAATATCCCAAATTCACCATTGTGCATGCATGAATGCTGTTCAGTAAACACACAAAAATACATCTAAAAAAAGAATAATTAAGTGACTTTGTAGGAAGCAAAATGTATTTGTAACAGGAAGAAAAACGGACTGGATCATAAACAAAAGGCTGGTGGGGAGTTCGTGCTTTGTCAGTGCATCCACCATTAAGACTGTTACAAAGACTGTAAAGCTGGGGGGCTCATGCAGGATTCAATAGGAGCTGAGGCAATTGCGTTTGGTAGCACACTGGCGCCATCCTGTGACTGCATTTAGCAGCTGCAACGATTAAAAAAAAAAAAAAAAAAAACAGACATTTTCATGGTGGAACAATAAATATTGACAGATGGAATGTGTCAATATATCTTGACATAAAACTACCCGACCCTTCTGGATGCTCTGAAAGCAACACCATCCCCTATTGCAACCTGAGGCTTCGGAGCCACACTTCTTCCCCTCCATAGTGGCTCTCTGGCTAAAGAAAAATAAAAGTAATTTAATTTTTTGTTTTTGCTAACTTAGCACTGATTTAATTTATTTGATTAAAAAATCTGATATTTTCCGATTGCTGTGTTTATTTGATGTACATTTTGTCTTAAGCTGCATAACAATGATTAGTAGCTATAGATTTGTGTATTCCTTATATACTTTTTCTACTGGATCATTAACCAATCATGTTTCATGTTTATGCTGCAGTTAGCAGTAGTAAGTAGAAGAAAGGATGACAGACCACCAAAGTAATCCTAAAGTATAACAAGAGAAAATGTCATTTTTTTTCTCTCGTGTTGTTTTGAAATACATTTGCTTCACTTGAATCTTCCTGTTTGGGTAAGGAAGTCTTTTATTTTGAAAGAAAGTCATATGAGTTTCTGTCAAAAGCACAAAACAACTTTACACTTTGGGAAATTCCAGTTTATCTAAATATTTATGTATTTATTCACGTTCAAAAATCAATATCATACATATTTATTCATCATATTTTCCTGAAAGGGTAAAAAAAAAAAAAAAAAAATTTCGACTCTTATTTGGTTTTGATCAGTACCAAACAGGCCCAAATGGCTCTTTAACTGGCAAAGGTTGCAGACCCCTGACCTATTGCATTCATTTAAAATAATGTGTTAATTTTCAGTATGTTTGTACCAAACTGTTATGTGGAAAATAAAATGATAAAAGAAACCCTGCACAAATATCATTAAACTTTTATTCCCATTTTTTATGGATTTTTTCTTTCTATACCACATGCGTGTTAAATATTTAGGTTATTTTTCAGCTTTTTTCAGTAAGTCAAAGATTGATTATAAAAGTGTAAATAAGTAAAATAGTGACACTTTGGTGCAATTACAGAAAGATCTACCTCACTTAAAGGTACGGTAGGTCATTAAATGACTCTACATGCTATCATCAATTAGACCTTCACTTTGAGCCAATCGCCTTTCTTTTTATCCAATCACAATCACATTTTTTGCCTTTAAATTGCCTCTCTCCATGCTAAAAGCTTTAAAAAGTTCTGGCCTCTAACAACTTACATTGGCTGTGAGTAAACTACAGTTAAAGTATTTAATCTGGCCCGCCAAACTGGAATAAATATTGATAATTTTCCCTGTAATGATGATATCTAGCACTACAAATACTATGACATTTGTTTAAGTGCAGAAAGTCATTCTGCATTCATGTGTTGTTGGAAGATTTTGCTGTATTTCCTGATGTTTGTATGTGTTTTTCAAGACAGATTTACATTTTTAAATTCATTCCAACGAAGCATTTCTCTAGGTTTACATTTAGCTGACATTTTTCCCTGATGGATATGAACCCAGTACCAGCTTAGTGGCCTTGTGACTGAAAGGTTGTGGATTCAAATTCAAATCCAGTCACACCAAAGACTCTAAAAATGGGACCCAGTGTCTGCCTTCTTGACACTCCAAAAGGGGTTGGATTGGGGGGTTAAACAACCAAATGATTTCCAACCGCAGCTGTGTCTGCAGCTCACCGCTCCCCTAGGGGATGGCTCTAATGTGGAGAACAAATTTCACACATCTAGGTGCGTGACAACTAGTAAGATTTTAACCCATTGGTGCATCTGTCAGTAAAATAAGAACAAAAGTTACAGTTTTGAAATAACTGAAAGTATTCTGTTTAAATGTATATATATACATTTACAATCAAATTTAAAATATGTTTTTGCCCACATTTCATGTTATTTCTTTCTCTTATGGGGTTGTAACAAGCGATTGTTAAAACACTCCACGCATCTGCTGCTGGTCCAGCCCTTCTGTCAAATTTTGGAGCCTTTTGTGGGCCAAAAGTAAAAAAAATTACCCAACCATGGTTAAGGGTCTGGGGTTTATTCATCTATGGTCGGAGCTCATCCCAAGCACTCAAAACATCATCAACCAAGAGCCTGACTACCAAAGACTATGAACTTATTTCATACATATTTTTCAGTAAAACAAATAAATCATTCATTCCTAGTATCTCCTTTTTTTGAAATGTTATTCATATAAACAAGAAAAAAATAATTAATTGGGCAGGCAGTTTTATTTAGTTTAAAACAATATTTTTAAAGTCAAACTTAGGCTTAATTTTTGTATCTGTTTGCTAACAGAAAGTATTAATTAATGCATTTTAAGTACTTAGAACTAAACTGATTTATACATATATTTACATAAAAACCCTTTGCATGTTTGCTCATCAACAACAACAAAAAAAAGCTTTTCAAAAAGACTTGACGTTTATTTTTTGTTCATTTCCAAACTTAAGTGGAGTCACTCAAGAGTGACGGCAGCCTTTATGACTCGCAAAAAGATAATTCACACAAAACGTTGTGGATTAACCGAAAACAAATTGCGTTCAGAATGGCCACATGTTCAGCCTCTGACAATCCTCTTACAGCAAACCTGAGAAAAACAGAAAAAAATGACAAGTGCAGACTAGAAAAACCCAACTTCAAATGCTGGATGCATTTAAATATGATGCAAAGGCGACAAAAACATTTGTTTTTGTTGTATTTTCGATAAGCCCATTGCCCTGGGAAAGCTGTAAACAAACAAGAGGGAGAATATGTAATTATCTATTTAAATTAAACCATCAATTAAAAGAAAAAAAATTACATTGGAAATTCTCTGCTTTGTATTATAAAACAATATTTGTGTCCTGCAGCCATAACAATTGATCAGAAAGCTTTTTTTTTAAATAAATAACTAAATATATGGCATTACCTGTGATAAGTGCGAATGCTGTAAGCTGAATCTGGAAGCCCAAGATGCCAGAGCAGTTAGCTGAAAAACGCTAAAGCTGAAAGCTTGTTGAAATATTA
The DNA here is from genome assembly GCF_002922805.2 of Oryzias melastigma. Taxonomy (NCBI): domain Eukaryota; kingdom Metazoa; phylum Chordata; class Actinopteri; order Beloniformes; family Adrianichthyidae; genus Oryzias; species Oryzias melastigma. Next base: position 8,317,806 of record NC_050528.1, read on the forward strand.
GATAAATGCCAAATTAGCCAAAGTACTGGAAACATGCCTGAATTAGCCATGGACAGCTAGCATGTTGCTAAAACGTTAGCTTAACTAAAAATTAGCCAAAAAAATAAAAACTGGAAACACGTTTTTACTAGCCAAAAACAGCTAGCAAAATGCAAACATTTTAGCTAAACTACAAATTGGGCAAAAAACTGGAAACATGTCTCAATTAGCCCCCCCAAAAAAACTAGCAAAATGCTAAAATGTTAGCTAAACTACAAAGTAGCCAAAAGAAAAACTGGAAACATGTCTAAATTAACCAAAAACAGCTAGCATGTTGCTAAAATATTCATCTAACTCCAAATTAGCCACAAAAAACTAAAAACGTGTCTAAATTAGCCAAAAAAGCTAGCAAATGCAAACAATATTAGCTTAACCCCAAATTAGCCCCCCCAAAACTGAAAACATGTCTAAACTAGCAATTCCCTAAAATGTTATTTCTGAAACATTCTTCAACTTCAAATGCTAAAATGTGAGCCTAACTCCAAATTATCCACATAAAAAACTGGATAACGTGTCAAAATTAGCCACAAAAAAGCTAGCAAAATGTTAAAAATATTAGCTTAACTCCAAATTAGCCAAAAAAAAAAACTGGAAACATGTCTTAATTAACCAGAAACAGCTAGCATGTTGCTAAAATGTTAGTCTAACTCTAAATAAGCCACAAAACTGAAAACGTGTCTAAATTAGCCAAAAAAAAAGCTAGCAAATGCAAACAACATTAGCTTAACCCCAAATTAGCCCCCAAAAAAACTGGAAACACGTCTAAATTAGCTAAAGACAGCTAGCAAAATGCTAAAATGTTAGCTTAACTCCAAATTAGCCCCCCAAAAACTGGAAACGTGTCTAAATTAGCCAAAAAAAAGCTAGCAAATGCAAACAACATTAGCTTAACTCCAAATTAGCCCCCCAAAAACTGGAAACATGTCTAAATTAGCCAAAAACAGCTAGCAAAATGCTAAAATGTTAGCTAAACTACAAATTAGCCCAAAACTAGAAACATGTCTAAATTACCCAATAACAGCCAGCAAAATGCTAAAAATGTTAGCTTATCCCCAAATTAGCAAAAAATCTGGAAACATGTCTAAATTAGCCAAAAACAGATAGCATGTTGTCAAAGTAAAAGCTAAATGCCAAAAAAAAAAACAGTAGTTGCTTAACATTTTAAAGTTGGAATGGTGTCTCTATCTGAAAGTACATGTAGAGCTCACAAGTTTCAAAATGCAAAAAGCCTTTGAAGGATTTGAGCAATTCCTCATTCGTTTCCTATAGGGCATATTTTGCTCTATATTTAAAAATCTATAAAGTTTATAAATACCAAAAGTACAAGCAGTAATGTCCTGAACGAGTTGTGAATGCTATAAAGCAGTCACACGATAAAAATAGTGTTGTTCTGTGTTTAACTGTCTTTTGGTTATTTTCCATGTTTTTTCCACCATTGGCCACTGTCACCCACTGCCCTCCAATTATTAGTGCTTCCCTCTTTGACCACCAGGGGGCCCCATTCTCTCTTGATGAGCTGACATATGAAAGACATGTTTCCTAGTTTAACTTATATAGAGACCCGTATTTATCCTTCACATTCTGCATTATTTATTTACTGTAAAGATGCTTTGGTTTATTGTGAGTAGATTTTTATTCTGTATCTCAGGATTTCACACATTACTCACAGGTTTGTCCAAGAATTAAGAGCTGATCCCATTCATGCCAAGAGCACGCAGGCAGGGATCAATGAGCAGAGAGTCAAACTCGATGCTGGTGATAATGATCCAGCCATCATGCTGTTCAGTTTAGAAGCTGTCGGCGAAGATCCGGGATAATTGCTGAGTGTTACACCGATATGAGCAATCGAAGTTGCAACAGGGTGATTTCTATTGAGACATCTGCTGCTTCTCTGAGACGTCGATGATAAAAACAGAACGACACGACAACATAAAAAAATTATATGTTTGAGCTTGTGTACTCTGCATTTTTTAACCTTAAATACCCCAAGTTCCATCTAGTTAAACTGGGTTCAGATGATTGAAAAGCACAGAATATTGTTGCCCCATTCAGTAGGAATGGGGACAAAAGACTCAGCAGCAGTCGTCCAGGTCTGTTGGCTTAGGATACTTCTATGTGAAACAGGCTGCTGCACATTGGATTCAGTGCGGCGACTGCAGTGGATCATGATAGAAAGAGCCTGTGATTGTCCCAGCATGTCATACTCCAGGGCATCCACCACCCACTCATTTTAACTGCACTACACCTTGTCTCTCAATCTGACAGTTTCCACAGCGGCCTGACCCTCTTATGTGCTGAGACTTAACAGCCACCGGCCCTCTGTTCAGAGTGAAGGGAGACGTTCGCCGTGAAGAGAGATTAGGCACTAAGAGCTGGTTTAACTCTCTCACTCCCAGTTTGTTCCTTTTAAAACACTTAAATCAACCAAAGGTTACTTTTTTCACCAACTGTCACGTCTACAGTGGAGGAAATAAGTATTTTATCCCTTGCTGGTTTTGTAAGTTTGTATAACTAAAATGAAATCGACAGTATCATCCTGATGATATTTGAACCGTGGGAAATAGAAAAGTCAAGAAATTGACTTTAAGAATATACTATAATTATATATTTATTTACATTTTATTGAGGAAAATATTTGAACCTTCCTACCAGAAAGACCTATTACTTTGAGGGAGAACCCTTAGATGTTTCTTGTAGTTGATGAACAGGTTTCTGCACATATTGGGAGGATCTTTCCAAATTACTTCTCAATCATTAAGACTTTGTGGCTGTTTCTTGGCCCGACATCCTACTGCACAAGTGTCAAACTCAATCGCACAAGGGGCCAAAATCCAGAACACACCTTAAGTCGCGGGCAGAACAGGACAAACATTTATTGAACACTCTAAAACTTAATTTTTAAAACTTTAAACATGTAACTTTTTAACATAAGTATGAGCTCAATATATAGCATTACCTGTGATAATTCTAGTGGAAATACTGTAAGCTGAGTTTGGCCACTGAAGATGCTAGTGCTGATAGCTGAAGATAATGAAATTGATAGCAAAAAACCCTGAAGATTCTAGCCAGCTAAAATATTAACTAAATGCCAAATTAGCCTAAAAAATAAACAAAAAAATTTAGGTTAGCCAAAACAGCTAGCATGTAGCTGAAATATTAACTAAACTTCAAAATAGCCTAAAAAAATGGAAAAAGCCTAAATTAACCAAAAACAGTTAGCATTTGGCTGAAATATTAGCTAAACTCCAAAAGAGCCTAAAAAAATCTTAGTAAATGCAAAAATAGTCCAAAAAGCTAGCAAAATGCAATTTTTTAAAAACTTTAAAACCGTAACTTTTTAACATAATTATGAATAATAAACAGGCAGGAATATTATTCCAGAATAAATCAACTTAAACCTTAAATAAATTTCAATATTTTACTCTTCATAGAAATATATCTGGTCAAAATTATACAATAAAAATAAGTGCAAGATAACATCGGGCCGTAAATAATAAAAAAGAATAGAATGATCTGGAGGGCCGGATATAATTACCCAGGGGGCCAGATCCGGCCCCTGGGCCTTGACTTTGACACGTGTCCTACTGTGTTGTTTTAGGTGATTTCCCATTCGGAGCCCCAAACCTACAGATGGATTGATGGTCATGTTCTTGTAATTTGGCTCAATTGAACAAACAGTTGTCCCCTGATGGCTTTGTAGTCCATTCTAGTCTTGTGCAAGTCTACAATCTTCCCCCTTAAAGGGCCTATACCATAAAAAACAACTTTTGAGCTTTTAAGTGTATTATAATGTTAATTCCTCACTATAAAGAACCAAAAAGCGGTATTTTGATCCGTTTACGCATTTTTGAGTAATCTTCTAAAAACCTGCGCTCTCAACAGCAGCCCCACATACCCATGAAAACGTGCGGGTTCTCACGATCTGACGTAACATCGTGAGACAGCCCCCTCCACAAAGAGTCTGCTCTGCTCAAGTCTAACAAGTCAACACACAATTTCTCCACACAGTTATCAGCAAAAGAGATTTCATTTTAGATGAACAATACCGTATTTCTTTCAATTGTGTCTTGTCTACAATAAATTACGGCTCAAACAAGTTTTGCTACTTTAGACGCGGCTCTTTTAAGATCTCTAGGATGACGTCATGAAGTGGGCGGCACCCACATGCAGTGGCAGGCGGAGCTTCAGAAAAAACTCGAAAGAATAATTAATATTTCATAAATAATTTATTTAGTGTTCTGAAGGTAATATATGAGTATAAATATGGATATAGTTTACTCTGAAAGGATTAAAAAAAACATAGTATGGCCCCTATAAAATTCACTGAAAGCTCTTGTTCGTGTTGGAGAGTTTGGAGTCTGACTGATGGACTGATTCGGTGGACTGGTGTCTTTTCTACAGGTGATTAGTTCAAACAGGTGTCTTCAGTGTAGGTGACAGGTTAATTAGGAGACTTTTACTGGTCTGTGTGAACCAGAACTCTTAACGCATTAAAGAGGATAAACAGGACTCTCTGTCGCATTTATGTGGATCCGGCATAAAACAACAGAAGACGATCTCTTAAAATGGTTAGGGGATATACTGGTAAAACTTATTTCCCTCAATGAAATGCAAACACATTTATATAAATTCTTTAAAGTCGATTTCTTATTTTCTTTGTGAAATGAATCTACCAAAAGGATGAAAGACTTTCAGTTTCTATACACAAATATAAACAAAACACTCGTGTCCAAAATATTCAGGCAAACTTTTGAAATTTTTGTGAGATGGACGCATCATCTACGGCTTGGCGGCCATTTTTAGAAAAGTGTGAAATTTGGCGATTTTCACATTTTTGCACAAAAAAGGAAAAGCAACACTTTTGTTCGTGCGATTTTCATGAAACTTCACACACATGCCGCCAGTTTAAGTCTACAACCACCATGGAAGTTTCATTGACTATTGTCCTTGGGAAGAAAAAAAGAGACCTTTAGTTCCAGCTACAAATGAAAACATGTACTAGGGGTTTTTAATGATCGTCTTGTAACTCCGTTCAACAGTGGGAATTTACTGTGGAAAAAATGTTGGAATTAGAAGTTGTAAATTTTGAAAGGCGTGCACGTGCATAGTGTGCAACTATTACAATCCTGGCTAGTCTGCACATTTTTTTATCAGAATGTTGTAAAAAGGGTACGCATGAATTATCTGACTCAAGCTGAACAAAACAATATAACATACGATATGACAATGTTAAAATTATGGGTGGAGTGAACAAAAAAGTGTTGCGAAAAAAATCTGACTCAAAAAATTAAATTTGGGAAAAACAATTTTGGAGTTCATTAACGAAACCAATATACATGTGTCGGGGATATCCAAAGGACGTTTTTAAATTATTATGGGATGGTCACACTATCTACACCTTGGCAGCCATTTTGGTTAGCGATGTTAGCAAAAACACTCTGTTGCTAAGTAAATCCAAAAGTTTACTTTTGCTGATTCTCCTAAAACTTACATATATCCATTTGGTATTTTCAGGCGACCAAAACATAAAATGGTTGCCGTGGAGACAAAATCAACAGAAAAGCCACTTTATTGAAAATAGTGGTTTTTCCATCCATTTGCCACACATACATCTCAAACTAGCCTTACAGAAAGAGAAGGGGAGGAGTCAGGGGTGTGTATTGGCTGCTTAGCAAGTTAGATTGGGCGGCGGTGGCGCATAGAAGTGGGCGTAAGGGCAGGTAGCACCGCCGGTCACGACTATAATTCATTTAAAATTCAGCATATGGTTGCTCCTGCTTTTTCAAGTCCTCCATAAACAATAAATTGATTGATTTTAACTGATATGATCCAAAAATTTAAATTTTTCATATTCTGATTCAACATTTCAGCTGTTTTGCAATTTTCTGATTTAATCCTTAGAAACTGGTGACTGTGCACAGTATCTATTTTCTTTGCTGGTATCAAAGACAGAAGGAGATGCAAATAAAACCTCTCAACAAAGCATAGTTGCTGTGAAAACAAGATATTTATGGTCTTTGCTTTCTGGTTGATGGATTACAAACTGAGAGCAGAGCCGTGGAACATTTTTGCAGAGACACGATCTTGATCAAATGTTTGTCACTGGAGACGTGACCTCTTGAGAGGCGCTCTGTGTGTTATTCCCTCCTGCTATAAAAGAGGTCAGAGACATAATGAAAATGTGGGGAGTTGAAAGTTCAGCTGCCGTTTTGCAATTTTCCAACCGAGTGATCGTGATTAAAAAAAAAAAAAAGCGTGAGAAGAGGGTGGTTAAGTTTTAGCCGTTTAAGTTTTTGCATCACCGTCTGAATTTATTTCTCCAACTTTTTCTCCCAATTTTTCTAGGATCCACTGGAAAAAGAGGAGTGGAAAATTCTTATCAGAACCTCTTTGAAGTGAAGAGAATTAAGTGAGACAGAAAGTGGAACAAATAGAGGGGGGAGAAAATAGGGTCATAAAAATTAAATCCTAAGCAGATGAAGACCAGCAAGTTTTTTGTCACGGCTTAAAACATGAGGTTGTTGCAGTGTGAAAGTACTCCTTTAAATAAAAAAAAAATGCAAAAAGAAAAAATAAAACGCTTTCGAAACATTTTTTAGAAACGCTTCAAAGACTGTAGAGCACATTGTGTTTTAGACTCAAATGTGGCTCTGAATGTAGGTAGACCCCCCAAAGATGTCCATGGCTGCATTTTTCAACATGAATTTGCATTTTAGTGCCCTGTAAAGTAAAGTAGACTAAAGCGCTCCAGTGCAATGATGCATGCAACTATGAAGGAGAACAATAATGGTTCTGCTGTTGGAACTCAATTCATTCTTAAAGGGAAAGTCCACCTACATTGTTCATTATTCATATATATTTGCAAATCAATCATTAATCAACTTTATGAATCTTTGACAATCAGCTATGACTTATAATTACCCCTCTAGGCTTAATACAGTATTTTAATTAAATGTAACTGATTAACTAATCTGTCATTTTTGAGCAAATATGAGGAAACAAATGATTAACCAGCCCATAATTTCTAATCTGTTTTTGTAAGCCTCCATTTTTGTATATAAAAACGCATTTACTCCTCATGTATTCATTAAAAAACAATATGAAACAGCTAGAATTACCTGCTTTACCTTCCTGTCTCTCGTGCATTTGAGTTATTTAAAAAGTCAATTCCAACGCCTGTAACCAGTCGAAATGCTAAACTGTTGCATTGCTTCTTTATGTTTTCTTTGTCATCAGGTCAAATTATCCTACAAATACCATCATATTATCAGAGATGACCCATATTACCATGTTTGCCGTGATGCTGTTGGTCAGCTTAGACCAAGTAGAAAATCTGAATATGCTGTGGCTGAATGGGAGTAATGAAGCTTGCATGGAATGTTCCCTCTCCCCACTGCAGCAAACAGTAGGACCTTTTCAGGCTGTTTTCATCGGGCAGAGCAGCAATTTCAATGTCCTCTAATGCCCCCCCCTTGTCAAAAACAGATAAATTAAAGGGCAGAAGTAAAGCAGAGATGTAAGCTCTAATAAAGCCAAAATGATTGGTTTAACTCTGCTTTTGTAGCAGTTATCCTGAAAAAAAATTTGACAACATCAAATATTTCGTTCAAATTAAACGCAAAGGACTTTATTATTAGTGTAAGAAGGACTTTTAACATGGGAGAGAATTGCAATTACTCACATATGCCTCCAGTGGCTGTTTAAGGAACTGCAACCTTTGTTACTTTCAGAACTGAACTTGAAAAATATTCATTTATTCAGGGGCGGACGTACCATTAGGCAAAGGTGGGCAATTATGGGGCCCTCAACACCTTGGGGCCCAAATGTCTGAATAATTTCTACGACCATTATTATCTAAGTGTGTCACAAAAAATCCAAATCACTAAAATGGTATAAGACTGCTTATGTAAAAAGGTTTCATCCTCCCCCAGCCCTTCTGAAGAAATGGAACATTCCAGCAATTGCAAGCCAGCAAACTAGGACAAAATCATAAAACTGTGAGAAAAGGGGGAACATTTCTCGAGAATTAAATCACAAAATTATGAGGAAAAAAAATGTTATTTCATTCATTTACAACAATATTTTGAAAAAATTTCCAAGTAAAATTACAACTTTTTAAGTCCCAAATGTATGATTTTGTTCTTGTGAAATGCTTGCTTTTTTCATGATTTTATTACTTTATTCTCAAATATTTTTAAATATATTTTTTTCATGCCTCGTTTCCACTGAGCAGTCCGGTCTTTTGAATATTTAGTACATTATAAAATGGACCCATTAACAGTTCCGAACCATACCTCTTGATTTGAGGAATATTCCACACAGTGATGACTAAACATATTTAATATTATACACAGCAAAACTATATCCCTTGGAAATAAGTTAAAAGTGTTTACTCTGCTGGCAAAATTATTTTAAAAATGAAGAAAATCTCCACTTGAGGTAAGAAAAAAAATGGCCTTACCAAGAATTCCTATTTTGAGGGGAAAAAAAATCACTTTATTGATAAGGTCACTTTATTTCAAGAAAATAAGATATTTTTTCTTGATTTTTTTTTTTTTAATTTATATTAGCTTTTGCTCTGTTGCACTACTTAAAAACCAAAGTAAACAGCTTTACCCCAATAACATTTGTTTGGGGAGCAAACAATATGTTGTTTTTGAAAAACTCCCATTTTTGTAAATTATGTGTACATTTTAAATTTTGAATTGACCTGGAATGAAGCATGTTCAAGCATAAAATAAGTGGCAAAATTCTTAGTTTACTGACCTTCCTAATTAAGTGTGATGACGATGTGAATATGTCGGCTGATAGTAGGGGTCAAGGATCAAATTGTCTTTCAAAACTGATTTTTTTCTTCTGCTCATTTATTTCATTAAAAATAATCATAATAATCAGATAATCAAAAGCTCCATCCTCCAAAAAAGGATCTCTAATTCGTCTCCCCTGAAGGCCCCAAAGGTTATATAACATTGTTGGGGTTCTCTTTGCTGTGGCATCTCTGAGGCCGAGATCGCTAAAGACAAAGGTTGTGTTTAACGAAGCGTGACTGTGAGATCTGCTAGTAAAACATTGAAGGTGGCAAAGGTTCCTAAAAGGTTCATGCAGAATGAGAGCTATTTTGCTTTTTAGTTTCATCCTCCGTGATGCCATAATTCTCAGTTAAGAACCAAACTGAGTTTAACACTATGAACTGAAAGTGAGTCGTTTTATCACCACTGCATCCCAGTACCAAACACGTGTTGTGCTAAATTTAAGAATGTTTTATTATTTATTCATTTATTACATTAAAAAAGGTGAATTATAACTAGGGCTGAGTATTGATTATAATGTCTAGAAACGATTCGATTTATTTCACAAGAGCCTGCATTCCTGCTTAGATTCGATATTTTCGATTCTTCAATTCAATTCAATTTTGAGTTTACACATTTAGAGTCATTTGTATAGAAATACATTAATAGTATACTACGATTTGAATATATTTATATTAAACTGATACAGTTCACATGCTGTAAAATGTATTAGTGAAATAATGAGGTTGTTAATATCATACAGTGTTACATAGATTCTCTGATGCAGAATCTCTAACAAAAATGTTCAGATCATTAACATTGTAAACATTGTTCTGCTTCTCCTGGAGGGGGTTCCAGTTTGGCCACTAGGGGTTGATTGTGCTATAGCATTACACCTTATCACAGAAGAAGTAGGAGGAAAATTGATGTTTTAGACCACAAATGGTTACTTTAAAAATATTTCCTTAAAAGAGTTTGGAAAACATGCCTGTGAGTTTATAAAGATGTTCATTTAGTGAAAAATGTATGTACGAGCGTTAGCATTAGCTGTCCTATGGGAAATTTCATTAAACGTTAGCATCAGGCTTGCAGACTTTAGTTTTATGAGATAAAATCAATTTATATTTTTTAATTCATCGATTATTGATCTATTAAGCTTAAATCGATTCAAATCGATCAATTGTATTAACCCAGCCCTAATTATAACGCCTGGTTCACAACAGACGCGGAAACACTGTGAAGATACAAAAATATGATCTCATTCATCAATTGAGGTATTTTATAGTGAAAGTTTGGCTAAATTCTGAAAATTGACCATATTTTTTCTTGTGTCTTGGTGTAACTTCCCGCCAGCATCACTCACAGGTCATACAAAAATAATTGCTGCAAAGCTTGAGCTTGAGTCGGCCGCACGTTACATCTGGTATGAACTACACCATAGGTTCACAAGGGCGAAGCATAAGAAAAGTTACTTACAAATGACCAAACTTTCATTTTTTTGTTGTTGCTTTTTTTGTACATTTACTTTTTTAGATAGATACATGTAGCAGATTAAAGACATAGAAGACAAAAAGGATATTACACCCTTAAACAAAAAAAAAAATACATCAAATGTGAATGCAACCACAAGGGGGCACATTTAAGTGATTTTGTGTGCCTGTTTCCAGTAAATGCAGGTAAATGCTTTTAACTTAAAACTACAGTCAAATCCATCTTTCAAATCAAGCAAAGACCCTTCATATCAAATTACAGTGATCACCACCAGTGCTGTTTGGCGTAAAGACAGCGAGGAAAAGCTGGAAGTATTAGAGATGAAGAGGTTGAGGTTCTCTTTGGAAGTGAGTAGGACAGATGGATCAGGAAGGAGAGAGAGGCCAGACTGAGATGGTTCGTACAAGTCCAGAGGAGAGGTAGTGGATATATTGGTTGAAGTCTAGAGCTGCCAGGCAAGAGGTCTATGGGGAGACCAAAGAGGAGGTTTATGGATGCAGTTAAGGTAGCTGGTGTTAGAGGATGCAGAAGACAGGGTTAGATGGAGGAAGCTGATTGGCTGTGGCGACCTCTGAAGGGAAAGATTGAGATGAAAAGAAAGAAGGATTAGCTTAAAAGTAGGACTGTAAGGACAAGAAGAACTGTAAAAGTTGAGGTAGTAAAAGCCAATATGACTTGTCGGACACAAAGGAGGGAGAGGTGGCTCTGTACAGGTGATGATCAGGAAGACATTGAAGAGGATGAAGATAGGAAAAGAAAAGGAAAGATGATCCCCAAAGAGAGAAGCCATATGAACATTTCCCAAAAGTAGTTACAAAAGAGCACTATTATTTTAAATTAGACTTTATCAAGCTTTCCTTGATAATCTAGAGGGCAGCTTCCTAATCAAACACAACACACACTGTGTCAACAAACATTAACTGCAAATGAAATGTATGCAAATCCAAAGAATTAAGGCAAGATTTTAATGAGTATAAGAAAGGACTCCTCTGATGTCTGTGGTGCCTGAAGGAACCCGGGAAAAAAGATCTAGGAAAAGAATTCCTCTGGAAACCGAGAAACAGTTTTAGACTTTTTCTGCTGCCCATCAATATTTAAGTGTGTTTAGAAAAGAGATTTACATTTCAGTCTAAAATGAGCCTGGTGGCCATGTTTACTATTGTAAATAGAACTGCATTCATGCATAATTATCATGCAAGGCACATTTTCTGATTGTCTTCTTTCACTTTTAAGACTTATAGTTAATTTTGGCATTTTGGGAGGATTATAATCTACTTTGGCATTTTGCAAATATTTAGCAATATGCTAGCTAATTTAGCCACTATTCAATTTTTCTGTTAAGTTGTAATGAAACATTATGCCACTTGTTTAACTAATTTGACATTAGTGCTGCCACAAACAATGATTTTAATAGTTGACTAATAACCATCATTCTTTAAGATTAATCGACTAATCAGGTCATGCGCAAACTGTATGTAAGGCTCGCATCTTAACCATCATTAGCTTTAAACTAAGTAAAAACCAGATGTATAGTATTACCTGGTATAATGCTAGTGTGAATGCTGTAAGCTGAATTTGGCCACTGAAGATGCTAATGCTGATAGCTAAAAAAAAAAACAAAATAAGCCAAAATGGCTAGCATGCAGCTGAAATATTAGTTAAACTTCAAAATAGCATAAACAAACAAAAAAGCCTAAGTTAGCAAAAAAACAGCTAGTATGTAACTGAAATATTAGCTAAATTCCAAAATATCCCTAATAATGCCAAAATAGACTAAAAACCTAGCATAATGCCATTATAACTTTCAACTTTACTATACTCCGACTCCATATGATATAAAGTAACAACTAATAAATTAGTCGTCAACTATTTTAATAGTCAATTTGCCATCAATCAGTCGACTAATCATGTTCACCCTATCTGACATCTGAGGTTTTTAAAGCTCAATTGGTTTTTGGTTAATGTTTTAACAATAGGTTAGCTGTTTTTAACTAAATTGGCATTTTCCTAGGTTTTTCGAGCTAATTAGGCTTTTAGCTAACATATCAGCAATATGTTAGCTATCTTGGCTAATTTGGCATCTATCAAGGTTTTTCAAGCTAATTTGGAGTTAAGCTAATATATTAGCAACATGCAACCTTTGTTGAGTAATTTGACTTCTACTGGGGTTGTTTGAGTTACTTTGGAGATTAGCTGATGCTTTAGCAATATGATAGCTTTTTGTTTTAGCTAAATTGGCATCTACCAAAGTTTTCCAGCTAATTTTGCTTTCATGTAACATACCAGAAATATTCTAGCTCTTTTGGCTAATTTTGTATTTACTGATGTTTTTAGAGGTACTCTCGAATTTAGCTGATATTTTAGTAATGTGCTAGCTTTTTTAGCTAAATTGGTGTCAACCAAGGTTTTTATGCTAATTTGGCTTTAAGCTAACATGCCATTTGCTAGCTGTGTTGGATAATTTAGCATCTACTGATGTTTTTGAGGTACTTTAGAGTTAAGCTAATGTTTAAGCAACATGCTAGCTTTTTGTTTGGCTGAATTGGCATCTACCAAGGTTTTTCAAGCTAATTTGGAGTTAAGCTAATATATAGTGATGTGACGTTCTGTATCGAGGCTCCGAGGCGTGTGTCGAGCAGTGTAGGAGGAGCTTCCGTGAAGCATGTATCGAGGCTTGCTTCATCTAGGGGAGGAGCTAAGAACAATGACGTCTGAAGCTTCGCTGCCCGGCTGTACCACGTGACTTATTCATGAAGTGGTTCAGGTAGAGCCGCGAGTCTCGACAGCGGCATGAATCCTTCAGGCTCCATACAGAGAGACAAAAGATTTAGGGGAAACTGTTGTTAAAATAATAAGAAGAAAAACATTGTTTCATAAACAATAATCACTCATCATATCTCAGTGCTACAAAAGTGCGATCATTATCCACAGTGGTCCTTAATTCATTGCTGGAGTTACATTCTTAAAAAAAATGGATGGGCAATATCTGTGAAAGATTCCTCTTTATATTAATTTAGAATACCGGTGATTATAGACGTCTTATGGGTGTAAACCCCCACTTTAATTTTGTGATGAGACGTTCTGTATTGAAGCTTCACGGCAGGTGCCGCCGCAGAGGAGGGAGGAGGAGTTTCTCGGTACGCAGAGGCTCCCCGCAGTTTTGACGCCGCCATGAATCCTGCAGGCTCCATTCATAATGCGGCTGTTTGATGGAGAGTTACGATTGGTGAGTTTAGAGATAGTTCGGACTGAGGTAGAGATAGTTTGGAGAAAGTCTGGAAATTTAGAGGAATAATAATAAAATGACTAATTAAACAAATATTCTGTCCCTTCAAACACTGATCTGATTTGAATGTTAATAGGATCATTGTCCAAAGTCTTCATCCTGTGACATTGCTTTTTCATGTATATATGTTTAAGGAAAAACATGTTTATTTACATTTTTTTAATTGAAGCACCTGTTTCACACTTTAGAAGAGACCCCCCCCCATTTACTGGTTTAGCACCAGCACACATTAAATCCACCTATACTTTTACCTCACTTTAATTTATCATTTTTATAATTTTATAGTTTTTCTTTGAGGTTTTGAAAAAATAATCTTGTTTAGATTTATTTTTATCAATTCATAAACAAATACACACAGTGAAAGTTTACAGCAATGGACATGTTTTGTGAACTACTTTATTTCACTAACATGTTTGTACATGGGTTTTTCTTTTTCAAAATGCCACAGATCAAATTTTGCTGTTATTTTTTGTGTCCACTAGATGTCCTACTAGAGCAAATGAAGCTCATGAAGCATTGCTCTTTAGTGAACCAATTTAGACAAAAGCTTCGGTGCTTCAAGAAAGCTTCATTTGAACATCACTACTAATATATTAGCAACATCCAACCTTTGTTGACTAATTTCGCTTCTACAGGGGTTGTTTGAATTACATTGGACTTTGGCTGATGTTTTAGCAATATGCTAGCTTTTGTTTTGGGTTTTTTTAGCTAAATTGGCATCTACCAAAGTTTTCAAGCTAATTCTGCTCTCATCTAACATACCAGAAATATTCTAGCTGTTTTGGCTAATTTTGCATCTATTGATATTTTTAGAGGTACTCTAGAATTTAGCTGATATTTTAGTAATGTGCTAGCTTTTTTTAGCTAAATTGGTGTCAACCAAGGTTTTTATGCTAATTTGGCTTTAAGCTAAAATGCCATTTGCTAGCTGTGTTGGATAATTTAGCATCTACTGATGTTTTTTGTGGTACTTCAGAGTTAAGCTAATGTTTAAGCAACATGCTAGCTGTTTGGGCTAGATTGGCATCTACAAAGGTTTTTCAAGCTAATTTGGCTTTTAGATTACATATCAGCAATAAGCTAGCTGTTGTGGCTAATTTAACATCTGACGTTTTTTAAGGACATTTGGACTTTTGCTAGTATTTAACCAATATGCTAGATGTTTTTAGCAAAATTAGCATCTACCAAGGGTTTTCAATCTAATCTCACCTTTAGTTAATATTTTATCAATTTCCTTGCTGTTTCGGTTAATTTGGCATTTACTGAGGTTTTCTCAGCTTACTTCTGCAGCTTTACACTTATAGCTTGAAAAAAATTCAAATAAGCATAGGAATTTGAATCACCCTTTTTGCACATTTTCAATATGATTTTTTTATTTTTTATAAAGGGCCTTCTTGTAATTCTTAACTGGACATTAAAGAAGATGCTCACTCTGGTGGTAGGAATGGTGGGTGTCAACACTGTCTCATCTTACTCTAGAGTAATATGTCTTTGCATCTAAAGTTAGATGTCAAAACATCAAAATGATTTTCCCACCTTTAAGTTAAGGGATCACACGCAGCATCATGTTACTGTTAATTTGTAGCATGTAACTATATGCCTTCATGACCTATATGTTTTCACTTTTGCAACAGACTGAACACACCTGATCCAGGTAGTCTTCAGCTGTGCAGCTAGAAAACAAGGTGTGCATGTCGAGAACCAGAATACGGGCAGCCCTGTGTACTCTTTTGCCTTTTCCACTTTTTGATTTATTTTTTCTTCTGTGTTGCACCCACATAGGTGTAAACAAAAAAAGGTGTTAATAAATCTGCCGAACTCTAAATGCAGGTGTGTCTCTTATTTGTTGCAACGATGCTATTTGCAGTGACAAGCTTCCCCTTTCCCCCAGTTTGAAGTGCGCGGAGCAGATTTTGTGTGGCGAGACGGCATCATAAATCAGCCAGCCTCTCAACTCTGCTCTGCTCCGCTTGCCATGTTGCTGTCCTCTTTGAAAAACTAGAGCTGAAAATACATTGCAGGAAGTCGAAGCTATCAAGTAAACCTTTTACAGTTGTTGAGTCGTGCATCAAAGCGACACATAGTGCATTCGTGGAGGGGTGGTGCACGGGCCTGTGGAGGGGGGTGTGGAGTAAGGACCCCAATCAGAGCATCAAATGAAAGCAGGCATATACTAGGCCATAAATGTCTCAGTTTATCAGTTATTTTATGCGTAAGGACAGAATTCTACAGTTTGTTTGGAAAAATATACGAGTATTGGCTTTAAATTGGCCTTAAGACCATCTCAAAATCCCCTTCACTTCACCTTCTGGTCTTTGATGCAGAACAGAACAACAGCTGTGGCCTGAAATGACATGAGAAACTGACAAACATTAACATGTGACATATTCTAATATGGAAACTTGGAGCGGTGTTCTTTCAAAGCAGTTACTCACATGTTCTTTGCATGAGCCATTAATTTTGGTTTCTTAAAGGTTTACAGGTTTTGTCAGTAAATATTTAGCAGGAGCTGCTCTGCGTCACTGATTAATCAATTTAGACTAAGTTATATTAAAACAAAAAAGAAAAAAACTTCTTTTTTATATAATTGGAAATAATTCAGACATCAAGGGGTTACAAGTTCTGCTGAGTTTTTCAAAAATGTCGCCTCTGTAAACATATAAACGCAGTAAAACTGATGGGTTGCTACGAAAGTAAAGTCAAATGTTGTGAGTTCTCAATGACTTAAGGCTGGAGGACCCACAGGGTCAAATGTAATGTGGCCACTTTTAAAATTTTCTTTTCACTACCTACCTACCAACTTACTGACTGACTAATTTACCTATCTTTTTACTGACTATTTTATTTCATTTTTGTTTTGGCCGCTGTTAGTGGCTGCTATACCCAAAATGTTGGTAAACAAACAAAGAAATTGTCAAATTAACCTTGAAAACCCAGAAAAAAGTTGCCTTTTGGGTTCTCCAGAGTAAAAATAATTTTTTGTTACAATTAGTAAGGTTGCTTTTTATTATTTACATAAATTGTGATAA
Organism: Oryzias melastigma; assembly: GCF_002922805.2. Classification (NCBI taxonomy): domain Eukaryota; kingdom Metazoa; phylum Chordata; class Actinopteri; order Beloniformes; family Adrianichthyidae; genus Oryzias; species Oryzias melastigma. The sequence continues at coordinate 8,334,440 of NC_050528.1, forward strand.
ACAGGGTTCAGCTGTCAGCTTTGCCTGTCAATACCCGTAAACCGGAAGTCACTTTACACACTGACAGCGATATCGCCATTTTGTCAGTCGTCACCGTGAAAAGGGTCTTTTGTCCAGGAGTGCTCTGCATTTTCCTTGTAGCCATATATTAAAAGGGACCATTTTTTTCTTTAAAAAAAAAATCTTAAAGCATTTCAATTCAATTTAATTCGGTTTTATTTATATTGCCCAATATCACAATGCAACCGTCTCAGTGGGCTTAGTGGTAACTGGCATAAAGTCAGTCAAAAAAAGCTGGTTGCTAAACTAAACTAAGAGTATTCCTACCCTCCTTATCGGTGAGGGAAAAACTCCTGAAAAGCTGCACATAAAAAGCAAGAGTGTACATATCCTAAAATCAAAACACCTAATCTTCTCCGAAATTGTAAAAAAATACTCATGGCGAGCCTTAATTAAGAATACACTCTCGAAACTACACTCCTCGCCATCTTGTTTCGTGGATCTCGAAAAGGAGTTCGTCTTATTCGGCCCAGCCTTAACAGCCTATCATACAAACATCAAATACACTCAAATAAGCAAAATAAAATACTAGTAGGCAGTCCGTAAGAATAAATAAAAATAAGGTCATTGTGTGTTAACAGAACTCTCAAGTTAAGCAACACGTGATGGCGGATGGAATGATGGGATGTTGGGGCGAAGTCTACATTTTTAGCGCCAAAACTTCGACAAAATTTACAATTATAACGTAAAACCACTTAAATTCACTGCCTTAGTCTGCCATTTCAATACAATCGATCGACAAAAAAAAAATAAAAATGTTGAATATCATATTTATATCACATATTTTTTTTTAACACTCACCAAGTCCCGCTCCGTAAAAAAATGTTTTTCCAGACAAGACAGGTGGAAAAGCAAAAACCTAACTTCACCACAGCGTAAAAGAAAAAAAATGTATCAAACTCTGATCATTTTGTCTTTTGTCTTCTCCCACGTTTGCGAAGCTTAATGGATGCTAGCTTACATGAAAGCTTTTATCCCTGTAACGACCCTATTGGCTGCAATGAGTCACATGGGTCACGTCAACAAGATTTGCGTGCATTTTCAAAATAAAAGTTCATCAACTTGTAAAACAAATTTGCATAAGTTTACAATTTCCCTTTTTCACAAGAAGTAAAAAAAAAATCTTTAAACAGTATTATCCTCAATTTGTTCATTATCTTCTTCTTTTTCGTTATTCTATTTTTTTATATAGGTTATTTTTAAAAGCGCTTTTCTCTACAGGATTACACATACTGTGTAATCTTTGGTCGAGACCTTTGGCCTCTGGCGGGTTTTTGTTGAACCTGACAACACAAGCTTGCTGCAATATTGATTGGACAGAAACTCTACTAAATTGTACAATATTGTCCGCAGCTTAACAGCAACCAAGTAAGTTTAATATTGCACAAAAAGAACAGACTATCGATTTAAAAAAAAATGTTAAATAAGGGCATATTTGAAAAATTAAGTAATTTATATGTGGAAAAGTTATTTTTAGATGAGTAAGTTTCTGATCCTGATGCATAGCAAAAACAACCCTCTGAAAAAAAGTAAAAAATTATTAAGGTTTTAAATATTTTCCTTAAATTAAAAAAATCTGCTAAGAAAAAATGTTTTATCAAAAATTATTATTTTAAGAAAAAAATTGTATTCATTAAGACATGTTTTTGTAAACTATATATTTCACTACTGAAAAACGATTATTTTTCTTGAAACAAGGGCATTTTCCATGTTTAAGATTCATTTTTTTCAGTTTTTAATGCCTTCAAGTGATTTTTGCACAACTTTTTGTCACCATGTTTGTTTGTTTTTTTTTCTAATATGCCTTTATGTCTATGATTTGACTGAAAATCCCCTGACTTGCGGTGCAGTCACATTTTGGACTGGAAACGTGTTCTCCACTCCTCCCCCTGAGCACTCAGTTTTATTCCTCTGAGGGGATGCATGGGTAGTAACCCAATAAAGCTACTGGATGCAGTCCCAGGACACAATGTGTGACTCGCGTTCATCTGACAGACGCTCTCTCCGCTCCGATTCCTGCGCTCACGCAACCTGCTGCGTTTCTGTGAGGACTGCCAGTCAAGTAGCTGTGATGAAGGGAGACAAGTCCCTGTCAGCTCAGTAAAGTAAATCTGCAGGACTAATGAATGAAAAAAACACATTACATCCAACGGAGGCAGACGGAAACAGAACACGTCATCACTTTTGGTAAGTTAGTGCTTTTGATGATTATAACTGCTTTTAAGAAGCGTTTTACTAAATATGGCTTCATCTTAGTCATGCACCTTACTTCCAGAGGTGCAAAGTTTTGGATTCTTCCCACATTTTGACTTAAATTAAACTCTGGCATCAATTAGCTGTTGTCTGGTTTGACTTGAGAGGATGATAATTTGCCCTTATGCACAATGCTTAAGAATGTTCGCTTTGGCATTTTGTCAGTGAAAGTCACTTTCTTAAATCTCACATGAGGTTATAAATGTTTTGCCCAGAGGCAACGGTTCTGATAGAGTTCAAGCTTTGTGCACACACTAAGAATATATAAGTAGGCTAATCATTTTTCTCATTGTTCTTTTGGCCAGCAGGTTCCTTTCCTGCTGTAACTCTCAGAACATAATGGTGGCTTTTAAAGGGATCTGGACCAAGGAATTCTGGAGGGCTGTTTCAGGAGAATACCTGGCCTCTGTCATCTTTGTCCTCCTCGGTTTGGGCTCCACCGTCAACTGGGCTGCAGGGGAGGAGAAGCCTCCCCCGGCTGACCTGGTCCTCATCTCCTTGTGCTTCGGTCTCAGCATTGCCACCATGGTGCAGTGTTTTGGCCACATCAGTGGCGGGCACATCAACCCCGCCGTCACAGCGGCCATGGTTGTGACCAGGAAGCTGAGCCTGGCGAAAGCTCTGTTCTATGTGGTGGCGCAATGCCTGGGAGCTATAACTGGAGCCGGGATTTTGTACCTAGTAACACCTGCCGGTGTTAGAGGGTCCCTTGGCGTGACCAAGGTAGCAGTTTTAGCAAATTCTTTATAATTCGATTAACGTTTTCCAGTTGTTAAAGACAATGGATTGTTCTTTTTCCAAGGTGAATGCCAACGTGGCTTTAGGAAATGCCCTTCTTGTGGAGCTCCTCATCACATTTGAGCTGGTCTTCACCGTCTTTGCCACCTGTGACTCCAAGCGCACAGATCTGAGTGGATCTCCAAGCCTGGCCATTGGACTTGCAGTGGCTATCGGTCATTTATTTGGAGTGAGTACCTGCTGAAAATATTGCTAAATTGGTGCTTTTTAAGTAGTTTAAAAATAGATTATTCCCAAGAGCAAGAGTACCCAGCAATAAAGTGCCAAACAAGAATGTCTTCTTTAGCTAGGAGAGAACAGGTGCATTAAGAATCTACTCCTCCATGTGTGATACAGTATGCTTCTTACTGATTCACACCCACGTGTGAGGATCTGTATCAGAGGCTGCTATCGCATGGCAACCATTCTCTCGGGGCATCCTAAGCCCTGCAGACTAAATGCTCAGAGAAATAGAAACCATCTCTCACACTGCTCTGTAAGCCTGGTCTGTTTCACAGGTTTGGAGAAAGTGTAGGTATTACAGCATCTATGAAGCGTCAGTAGATCGAAGTGAATCCAAAAAGGTGCACTGAGTCTGGGTATTGAAACAATACTATTTGTTTCCTGTAGATTCCTTACACTGGAGCCAGCATGAACCCTGCTCGCTCCTTTGGGCCGGCAATGGTCACACTTAACTTTGAGAACCACTGGGTAAGTAATACTTCATATAAAGAATGTTTGTTTGTTGGAGAATATGACTTGAGGTGTATTCAAACTGGAAAAGTCAATTGAACTTCATTAGGGTCAGATTGAATCCTGAACCTTGTACCTGGTCTGTATTCAGACTGCCGGACTTTTCTGTTTCAAACTAAAGCCTATAAACAAAACATGTGACTAAAGATCTCCTCAGTCATTGGCCAGCAATTACGAGGGTGGGGCAAAGCAATGAGAATAATGGAAGTTCTACGCTTTGTAATCCTTGTCAGGATAGTTCGCTTATTCAAAGTCAGGTACAACACTTTGTACTGCTACTTTGGTGCGGCACAAGCATTACCGAGGAGACAACGACTGAGAAAGTACTATGATCAGTGTATATGACATATAGATTGACAGGAAAACAGTGTGAAAAGCAATGTGTATCATGTTAAAAGTTGTTTTAATGAGCCTGCATTCATTCAAACACGTTTCAATGAGTTGGTGTGTCTCACCATTGCTTCTACGGTGGCTGTTTTGGTCCAGTAGTTTCAACCCGAGCATGGAGCCTATTCAGACTGAGAAAAACTACAAGCGAGCTGGAGCTCAGTCCAATTGGAAGCAAACCAAGGCCACCTTGAAAGATGGGTCAGAGAGAAGTTCCTGGACCGGGCCAGAGTCTATTTGGGTGTATTCAGACTAAAAATCTGTTCCGTATTATCGGAGAAAAGGAACTCTGGTTCACTTTAAGTGAACTAAATGTGTCCAGTCTGAATTCACTCTGAGTCGTGTCATGTTTATTGACAGAAAAACCTGTTACTTCATGATTGCATTATATTTTATACGGATAAAAAAATCTATTATATTTATCAGAACAGATCCCGTTTGCAAAAAATATTATTTATATCTTTGAAATGATGATAAATTAATTGGATCTTTCTAGACAATAAGGTGTGTTTTTTTTTTTCACATTTACTGTATGATATGCAACTCCTGCATGTTTTCCAAAATGGGATCTTCTAATTGGTTGGACACACTTGAACCAGGTAATCAGTTATGAGTAGGGCTTGGATAT
>NC_050528.1:8339632-8359216 GCF_002922805.2 Oryzias melastigma
CGGGCCAGAGTCTATTTGGGTGTATTCAGACTAAATATCTGTTCCGTATTATCGGAGAAAAGGAACTCTGGTTCACTTTAAGTGAACTAAATGTGTCCAGTCTGAATTCACTCTGAGTCGTGTCATGTTTATTGACAGAAAAACCTGTTACTTCATGATTGCATTATATTTTATACGGATAAAAAAATCTATTATATTTATCAGAACAGATCCCGTTTGCAAAAAATATTATTTATATCTTTGAAATGATGATAAATTAATTGGATCTTTCTAGACAATAAGGTGTGTTTTTTTTTTTTTTTCACATTTACTGTATGATATGCAACTCCTGCATGTTTTCCAAAATGGGATCTTCTAATTGGTTGGACACACTTGAACCAGGTAATCACTTATGAGTAGGGCTTGGATATTTGGAAATCATGTAGACACTGCGGCCCTTGAGGCCTGGAGTTGCCTATCCATGATGTAGTGCAGACTACTGTATGTTCCCTTGTTTATTTATTCAAGAAATAACATTTTAAATTGATTAAATTGAACACATTTTTACATTGTTTACCAGATTGTTTTCGTAATTCTTCTTTCTTACTGGACATTAGTAATTACATTACTAAATAATTAATTAATTGCATTACTGCCACATACTTAAAAAGTCACCAAAATTTGGACACTCCTAGTAACCGGTGAAAATTAATTTTGACATTGAAAGACAAAAGAAAAAAAACAAAAAAAAAAAGAATTGTCGATATCACAGCAGGAGAAACCATCAAAGAAATGAACAGAGCTTTCCAATTCTCTAACAAAAAACACACGAGACAGGATATCTAACGGAACTTTTGAAATTATTATGGGATGGTCAAAGGTACTGCAGCATGATGGCCATTTTGTGGCAAAGCATAGAACTTCTCCATTTTCATATCTTCCCACAATATAGGAAAATTAACTTTAGTTTGAGCAAGATTTACAAAATTACACACACATCCTGCCATCTTCAACAACCACCACTGTAGTTTTGTTGACTTTTGACCTCGGGAAGAGGCTGCCAGCTTGAATTAAAAAACAAAAGAACGAAAAAAAAAACTACAAATTTCATCTAAGATTTTTATCGATCCCCTCCTAATTCCTCGACCATCATTGGGGAAATACTTGGAAAAAATGTTGGAATTTGAAGTTGTAGATTTTGAACCACGCTAGCGTTGCAAGCTCCTAAAAGTGGTGTTCTTCTTTTGGTCGCATATTTTTTACCTTTATATTGAGAAAATTGATTACATGAATCCTTGGATCAAGCTGAATGAAACAAAATAACATAAGATATGACTATATAAGGAATGTGGATGTGGTTCACTAAAAGCCTCTGTTGCCAAGGAAATCCAAAAATGTACTTTTGCCAATTCTTCTAAAAAATGACATAGACCTGTCCGTCACTCTTAGGCTGCCAAAACTTAAAATTGTTGCTATGGAGAAAAACCAACAGAAAAGCCACCATTTTGAAAAAAAGTATTTTTTCATAAATTTATCGTGTGGAGCTCTGGCCAGGCAGCGGGGGAGGTTAAAGTGACTGAAGCAGCTGCTCAACCTGTGAAAGTGGGTTAAAGGTGGGGGAGTACCAAGGGTGGCTAGCCCTGCAGGCCATACAACAACACCGAACTGGGTAACCATGCATTTGAAATCAAGCGTGCTAACTAATTGCACCACCGATCAGCTAATACTTTCATGGAAATTAGGGGAATTTTAGCTGTTTAAGGTGTTGGGAGGAAAAAAAAACACTAGATCGCCAGTTAAATTTGTCTTTTTCTACCAAAATGAACCGGAAGAGTAAATTCCCATGTAATTTTATATTAAAAAAAACATACAAACCTCTGTTTTGAGTCGTTGTTTCCTCCTCTTCCTTTTTTCATCCTTAATGTTTTAAAGAAGCGCCTCCCTCTCCTCCCCTCCCCCAAACACAGACATTATTTTTATTTTTACTTCAAATGAGTGGTGTGTCAGACTGTTTAACAAAAAAAAGAAAAGAAAAAAATCACTGGGCGCCCCCTCCACCAGATGGCAACCTAGGCAGCCGCCTACGTTGCCTATGCCCAGGGCCGGCCCTGCTTGCGGCTTAAATTTATAACTGTTATGTGATTCCCCAATTCTCATCTTAAAACCAAACTGTTCCACTTTTTAAATGAAATCATGGGGAAGAAAATCAATGGATTGCCACCAACCAAAGCCTCTCCTTTGTTTTCGTAGGTGTACTGGCTGGGTCCCATTCTCGGAGGGCTGCTGGCTGCAGGTTTTTACGAGTACCTGTACTGCCCCGACCCTGAGATAAAGAAGAAAATGCATCAAATCTTCAAGAAGGCCCCATCAGGGACTTACAAAGAGGTGGAAACTGAAGACTGCGGGGTCAAGTCTGTCTCCGGCCACAACATCGATCTGGAAAAAGCGGAGAAAAAAGATTTGTTCCATGACTCAACGGGAGAAGTGCTGTCCTCGGTATGACTATCACGTGCACTGGAAATGGAGACCAACTTGTAGTGACAACTTTTGCCCCCCCCACCTGAGACTTTGTTCTTATAGCAAAGTATGTTTTTTCTTTCTTTTTACATCTACTCTCTTGGAGAGCAAGTTATTTTATATCATGTAGCAGACAATAAACACGGCCGACTGGTATTAAGGAAATATGTGTGGGGTCAACCAATTACATGGGGTCATCACTCTGCATTGGAGACGTGAGGAAGAAGAGAACGTAGCCTTGTTAATTTTGGATTAGTGTCACATTTGGTCTGCCTTCTGTGCATGTGTTCGACAGAGAGATCGTCCGTGTGATCATTAAGCACAATATACATCCCGAGAAATGGAAGACAGCTCTGACAAGCTGTAATAACACAGTTGTATGGCAGCGTTCTCTATTTTCAGTGCATCGACGAGGATAATAATTTATGGAAACTCTCTTCTGTTTATGCTTTTCTTTAGGGATCCCATCTCTCCTTTATAGCTGTACTAAGTTTGATTTATTCCCCTTTAGAAATCTGAATTTTTTTAAATTCATTTTTATTCATTTCCATAGGAAAATATAAACATAATACATTAAAAATACACAAGGCATTTTTTGCTGAGGAATTAAAAGGAAGCAGAATGAAGAAAACTTATTTTTCTGCTCCTTTTATGTGCAATACATACAAAAAAATGTACAACTACAAGCAATTACACATTACTATGTGGATGAGAATATAGTATTTACAGGTAAGTAAAATAAACATCAAGATTGGGAAGTCTTTTTCTTCTTTTCCACCGAGTTTTTATAACTCAACGCAACAACAAACAAGGCTATTAATTATATTTTCAGAGTTTTTCTTTATTTTTGTTTATATAAATTGTGACTTGGTTCCTTTGATTATTAAAGTTTGTTCCACATTGAACTGACATACATCTTTCTTTAACTTTTGCTCTAAATTTTGGCAAAGAGAAAACTTCATAACCTTTTAAGTTATATTTCTTTTTGAGAACATGTTTTGTATCTTATGTAGCTTTGTGCATTAACTTTAAAGATTAACTTAAACATTTATTTTTTTTTTTATTATTTACTGAATATTTCGAGTTTGTAAAACATTATTTGTGATCTGCTGTTCACTTTCTTTAAGTATTTAATCTTTTATCATTAGGATTATGTTTTCTTAAGTTGTGTAAACATACTAGAAATAGGAAAAAATGCAATTTTTCTTGTATATTCATCAACAGAAGAGCTTTAGATATTCTCTGCACCATTTAATACCTAATAAAAAATCATGTAATTATTGGATTTTTTTAGTTTAGACTGATACAAAAAACAAATTTATACCAATAAATCTTTTACTTCTGGATTTTTTGTATTAATTATTCTTGCCAGTTGCATAGTTGAAAATTACACTTCAGAAATAAAAGGCAATCTGTGAAAGAAAGTGTACATTTTATTGTGTTCTGTGGAGCTCTGTGGAACTTGAGAGCTGTAATTTAGACACTAAATCAACATTGTGTTTATACCCACACAGACCGAGCCTTTGTGCGCTCTCACATGTAGCAACTGCCTCGCCTACTGGCCAAAGAGTGAATCTCCTGCAGTGAAAAAGAGATTTCCCTGTTTGGTTTTGTCCAGGCGAGGGCAGCCGTGAGCCTCGGATGGGTAGATTTAGTCAGGCCTGGGCCGGCCAAATGTCACTTTTATTTTGAAATGTATCCAGGTCATTAATTCAGAAGTTCATATAAGGATAAATGTGGCGTTGCTTCCATTTACCATTAAATAAAGAGAGTTGTAAATTGATTTTTTAATGCTTTTTTTGTTACTTCTTTAACAGTTGTTAGATTTTTTTGTCTTTGAACACATGATTTAGTCTTCAGGCTCAACGATTAAGATTAAAATAAGATTTTATTAGCATCTTTTCCTCATTTTTGTCATATATTGCCTATAAAATCATGAGATTGCATCAAAAAACTTTCTATATTTGCCTGCAAACATCCTGATTATTGAAAACAAGCTGGCGTTTGTCACCGTCTTGGATGACGTTTCAGCAAGAGAAAACGCATTGATATTGCTAAGCAAAAACTAACCTTTGCTTTCTGATAGTTTCCGATATTTCTTAAAGTTTGTTTGGGCCTGCAAGTTGAATCCCTAATTTGCAGCAAAGAGGGCAAACCGACACAGCATACACCTTAAATGTCATTAGCAATTAATATTTGGGGGATTCATGAAGAAAAACAGCGTTAAACACTTGTTTAATAATTCATACTATAAACAAGAAAGTCTCCCACTTCCTTAATAATTTAGACGTAAGCTAATGTTGATTTATTCAGGAAGGTCTCTGCCACCAGCACCGCCTGGAGTGCCCAAATTTGAATTAAAGTAGGACAGTAGCAGGCGAGTCTGTAATAACATTTGTATAATTTTATTATTGCTCTGGGCTCAGTTCATTTCCTCCTCCAGTAGCTGCGTGAAATTGTTTGATTCTGGAAACCGCCTTGAGTCTGCGGCTCTGGGGTTGGAGGGCGGTACAGGAACAGGAAGGCATGCGACAGTCTCCGTCTGATGCTGTCATCCACATAAACACTCGTGCACACGTACGCACACACAGAGATAAATAACTTTGTTATTCTGGGTTTTGTAATACTGTTACACCGGCTCACTTAATAACTCAAGCTGTCTTGAGAATATGATTGATATTCTCACTCACCTTGTCACTTATGATGAATATTTTTGCGGCGTTTGTGTGAGATAGCAAGGAAGGGAAATAACTCATTCATTATGTGATCAAATTATGAAAAAGATGAGATTATGCTTTTTGTCCTTATTTTTTTCCACATGAGGAATCCCGACGACGGAACTCTTCGGCAACTTTCCAAACAATCTTTCACTTCAGAGAAATGAAATATTTCAAGCTTATCATTTCCTGTTTGGGCCGTTTTGTTTACGGGTGATAGGACGATCATTTCCAAATTACAAAACTCTGATTACTCTGACACAAACAATCAAGTTTGGGAGGTATTAGCTGGCGTAACACACACCTGAGACCCCGGTGGCTCTGAGGGTGGAGACGTTCTGATTGGTTTCCTCCAGGCTCTGCTTCCAACTTCCCACCCGCACACATTCCCTCACTCGTCCTCCCCCTCCAATTCCTTTATGCAGAGCAGCCCAAACTGCAGTTTGATGAAACACATTTGTTTGACTTAACTCTTGCCTCGCCATCATGGCTAAATCTCAAAGGCCTGTCGGTGTAATGTGGCCCATCAGCGATTGGGTTAATGAGAGGATATATGTACAAGTGTGGGACTTGACCCGAGGAGCTGTTTTCCATTTGGGTTTGGTCTGCTCATGTTATTAGGGAAACCTTTATTATTGTTGCCCTCTAGTGGGAACTATATAATAGGATTACATTTTATTAGAGCCTCCCAGCATTACCCAAGCAGCCCCCTCCTTTCTTCTCCGTTCCCCCCCACAGTAGGGACTCCTCTGTCCAGTGTGGGTGGGATGGTTTGCATTTGGGCCTCATAGAGATGCCAACAAGTAGGGGTGTGCCAAGACATCGATATTGCGATATATCGCGATATTTAGTCCTACGATTGATTCTCGATGGGTTTTCACCAAGTTTTGAACTTTTATTTATGTTTGAAGAGGCTGTAAAACGTTATTTTTATCGTCCTTTGGAGGTAGATTGGGGGCGCATATTTCAAGACTGGCCGTCACGAGTACCAATGTGTGCTACTTGAATGATTTAATTTTTGTTCTGTTCTTTGCAAAAGTTTTGCACTGATCAGTGTTTATGTTGTTAACACTGAATTTTACAAATAATTCCAATTTAATTGGCGTCAATTCTGGGCAAAGACATACCGGATTTTCCAGAATATAAGTCGCACCGGAGTATAAATCGGCCCTGGGCTGCATGGCAGCCTAGGCGAAACGTGATTTTTGCCCCGCATCCGCACGCACACACAAATACCATGACCCCACAAAGAAGAAGTGCAGCAGCTGCCTGGAATATGTTCAAATGAGTATTTATTTATTTTACTTGTCAAGGATTAAATAGTAACCACCAAAAAAAATATAAGAATTATACTTTTTCCTAACCGGGTTATGAACCCCAAACTTCTGCAAGAGAAGGCAGCTGTACTAACTACTATACTTACAACTGATTTGGGTTTGTAGATATTTTATCTTTTGACAGTTATCTCCGTTGTTAAGGGTTTAAAGAGAGAAGAAAAATAAAAATGCTTAGTAATTCTTTTCAAACGAAAAAAAAATGTATTTTTGACCGTAATGGGGGAGGGGAGTTGCAAATTTCCCAGCAAATGAATGTAAATAAAACAAACTTCAGCTTTGAGTCCATTTTTTTCCTTCTCTTCCTTCTTTTTTGACCTCAAAACTGTCCCTGAGGGCTTGTTTTGCTGCATTTTCATCCTTAAAGTTTTGAAGAAGCAGCGACTATACCGCACGCCCCTCCTCCCCCTCTCCTCCAAGCTTCGACAGGGGCTGCGTCAGGCAAGGAGGAGCCCAGCACCAGGGAAAATTATTGATTATATCAAATATTTGAGTTATCTTATATATGGTTTTAATCATTAGATTTTTAAAAATTTTACACAAAATGAGAGGTGTGTCAAATTGTAAAAAAAAGAAAGAAGAAGAAAAAAAAAATCATTGCAATTTGGTGCCCCCTCCAGCAGATAGAGCCCAAGGCGGCCGCCTAGCTTGCCTATGCTCTGGTCGCAGGAGCCAAAAAATGCATAATGAAGAGAAAAAAAAACAAACATATAAAAGTCATTCCAGAGTATAAAGTCGCACTTTTAAGAGAAAAGTCCAACATCTATGAGCATGTTTAACAAGCCCGACGTAACATTGCATTTGACACCAGACGCGATTCATGCGTCAAATTTGAGTCTGCTGCCTCTTTTGACGTGCGTCAAGTTTATTGCTCAATGCTTGTCCAAAAATATATTCATAAACTAGACCACATGTGTCAAAGTAAAGGCCGGGGGGCCAGATCCGGCCCTCCGGGTAATTCTATCCGGCCCTGCAGATGTTATTTGCGCTTATTTTAAACTTGTATCATTTTGACCAAATACATTTTTATGGAAAAAAAATATTCAAAGTTATTTAAGGTTTAAGTTGATTTACTCTGGAATAATATTCCTGCCTTTTTATTATTAATAATAATGTTAAAAAGTTATGGTTTTAAAGTTTTAAAAATTGGCATTCTGTAATCTGCAAACTTTTTGGAATATTTTGGCATTTAATATTTTTATGGCTGTTTTGGAGTTTAGCTAATATTTAAGCTACATTCTAGCTGTTTTGGCTGATTTCGTTTTTTTTTTTTAGTTTTAGTTTTTGTTTTTTAGGCTGTTTTGGAGTTAGGCTAATATTTACACGCAAGTTCTTTTGGCTAATTTAAGGTTTTTTTCAGTTTTTAGGGTCATTTTTAAGTTTAGCTATTATTTCAGCGACACACTACCTGTTTTGGCTGATTTAGTTTTTTTTTTTTTTTTTTTATGTTTTTAAGGCAATTTTGGCATTTAGCTAATATTTTAGCTAGCTATCAGCTTCAGCGTCTTCAGCTAATGACCCTTTTCACGTGACGTCACGCATCACCAGAAAGGGCAGAGTTGCTTCCAGCTTATATTGTTTAGAATGGTAAAGCTGACTATTAAATGCTTTTAAAGCAATTTTACATTAATAATAAAGGGTAATCTAACTAATTGTAACCAAAATTTGTACAATATTTATTGTATAAATGTTTTTTTGTTTGTTTTTTAGGCTAATTTGGCTTTTAGCTAATATTTAGCAGGCTATGAGCTTCAGCATTTTTATCTACCAATTTCAGCATCTTCAGCGGCCAAATTCAGCTTTACACTAGTATTATCGCAGGTATATATCTAGCATTATGGATAGGTTTTCCTAAAAAAAATATGTGTTCTTCTATATAATGTAAGTAATTAGAGACAATTTTTACCAATTATCGCAGTATCGCGATATCATCGATATCTGGAGCCATGTATCGCATCGTATTGTAAGGTACCAGTGATTCCCAGTCCTAACAACAAGTGGCAAACAAAGTCCTCTAAGACAAAACACATCTTATATTCCTGCTGAGTCATGCCAGAGACACAAAATCAAATAATAAAGTTAGCATAAAGAGCACATAAAGCATAAGCCTGTTTTTAACTGGATAAAGGATCTCCTCTGTCAAAGAACGACTGTCTTCTCCTCCCAGGCCATGATGGCACGACTTGGACAACGCGATAGCAGCAGAGACATTCTCCAGAGCTAAATTTCATTGTGCCAAAGATAATATTTGATGAACGGTTCTGGCCTAAAACTGTGCAACCCTGCGGGGCGAACTGAGTCAGGATCTGGAACGGCTTCAGCACTTTGCCTTATCCATCCCACTCTCTTACATAACCAAAGGCCATCGGAGCAGCGAGCATAGGAGCAGTTATTACCGTGGTCTGAGGCTGCAGCAGCATCTCCATGTCGACAGTAACTTGCAAAGAGCGGGTGGCCCAATGTGCACTGATTATTTGTATCATTTAGTTGCATTATGTCACACAAGGAGGAGAATGTTGAAGGTGCTTCTCGGCAAACTTGGTTTTGTGAAATCCGGTTACAGATTTTGCAGGTTTGTTGAAAGTCTGTTACAAGTGTTAAAAATTTTACTTTATATCTTTTTTTAATTTTGCATGATGCATTTACATCATGTCCAAAAGGAAAGTGTAATAAAAATATGATTTGATATCCTTAAGTAAAGCAGAAAACAATGAAGCCCAAACCAGAAGTTTCAGAATAAATATTTAGTGATACGTAAAACTTCTTGACCACTCTCCCTCTAATTAAATATTCATAACAATGCTTTTTACTTACTAAATCCGATTTCATTTTTACGTTAGGTAAATGGCGAGTACTTGACTGTGAGCGGGAGGTACATGATAATTGTGAAACTACTGCAGCAACGTCACAAATGGAGAAGAGTCACTGAGTCCACTAAGCAACTGAGCGAGGTCGGCATAAATCCTAAGCTGACATAAATCAATATAAGCCACTAACACACAAGACCTTTTCTGACTGGAAAACCCTTAAGCACTGAGCATAAAAACAACAAAAAAGGGATGAGAATTCATCATTTTAGGATTCAAAGCATCTTCTAGAGAAAAAAAAGGGTTTCCTTTCAAAATAAGACAAAAGTATGGAACTCTGGAGATGGCATTAAAAAAAATTGATTAAAATAAATACATTTCTTGCTTAAGTTGACAATTTGTGGCAACACATTAGTATTTTGTGTGTTACCGGCTACAAATGAGAATTTCTTTAGCATTTTGTGTGCATAAATGACCGATTTTGAGGATACAAATTAATAATATGTTATTTTAAATTCCTACAACTACAACAAAATGATCATTTGCAGCCACAAAATAATACATTGTACACACAACATGCTAACAAAAATCTAGTTTTTGGCCATGATATACAAATTTTTCCCAGAAAAATTTTAATTTATGATGACAAAATAGTAATATCTGGACACAAAATGCCAAAAATGATCATTTGTGGCCAAAAAAATGCAAATTTGTGCCCAAAAAGGTTAATTTATGATGATAAAATACCAATTTGTGCCCAAAAAATTCAAATTTGTGCACACAAAAATTATTTTATTATGATAAAATAGCCATATGTGCTCAAAAAAATCTATTTGTGCCCGCAAAATGTTAATTTATGATTATAAAATACCAATTTGTGCCCCAAAGATGTTAATTTATGATCACCAAACGTTAATTTCTTTCACAAAATACCAATTTGTGCCCAAAAAATGTTATTTTGCTATGGTAAAATACAACTTTGTGAACATAAAATGCTTGTGGCCACAAAATACCAATTTGTGCCTTAAAAGGTGCTACTGTTACTCACAAAATGCTAATTTGTGATGAGAAAGTACTTTGTTATGTACACAAAATGCTAATTTTTTCCCACAAAACGCTTATATGATGCTAATTTCTGGGAGAGAAATTCAAAATTGTGACCATAAAATGCTAAAAATATTCTTGTTTGTAGCCAGAAAATACCAATTTGTGCACACAAAATGTTAATTGATGATGACAAAATACAAATTTGTGCACACAAAATTCTATTTGTGCACACAAAATGTTAATTTATGGTGACAAAAATAATAATTTGTGGCCAAAAAATGCTATTTGTCTGCTCAAAATGTTAATTTATGATGAGAAATTAAAAATTTGTGCCCACAAAATTCTTGTTTGTGGGCACAAAATACCTATTTGTGCACACAAAATGTTAATTTATGATGACAAAATAAAATTTGTGTACATTAAATGCTAACATTCTTGTTTGTGGGCACAAAATACCCATTTGTGCACACAAAATGTTAATTTATGATGACGAAATACAAATTTGTGGCCAAAAAAAATGCTATTTGTCTCCACAAAATATTAATTTATGATGAGAAAATAAAAATTTGTGCC
This sequence comes from Oryzias melastigma, assembly GCF_002922805.2. Taxonomy (NCBI): domain Eukaryota; kingdom Metazoa; phylum Chordata; class Actinopteri; order Beloniformes; family Adrianichthyidae; genus Oryzias; species Oryzias melastigma. The sequence goes on from NC_050528.1 coordinate 8,350,607, forward strand.
CACAAAATCCCAACAAAATTCTTGTTTGTGGGCACAAAATACCTATTTGTGCACACAAAATGTTAATTTATGATGACAAAAAACAAATTTGTGTCCAAAAAAAAATATGTTAATTTATGATGACAAAGTGGTTAATTCTGTGCCCAAAAATTCTAATTTCGTTCCACAAAAGGCTTATAAAATGCTAATTTGTGGCACCAAAATGAAAAATTGTGGCCAAGTAATGCTAATTTAAATGCACAAATTATTAAATTAACTATTAAATAATAAATTATAAATGATGTAAATAAATTATAGATTTGCGGGAACTGTTTTTTTAATTTGTATTTTATATTTGTTTTATGTCATGTTCGGGGCTCCGTACAAAGAATAGCATTAATCCTGAAAAACAATGTGACATAAAACTACTAAGTTTATCTTATTATTCCTTTCTTTTTAGCAGTTTTCCTCATGTTTTGTTTAATTTTCTGTGGTTACAGCAGAATTTGCAGCAGTTTTGGTGTAATTCAGGTAAGATTCTTTCTGTATAGGGCAAGCCCACATCTGTAACTAATCTGGATAAATTGCTCTCCAAAAAAAAAAAAAAAACTCTCAGCCAAGCACAACGTTGCCGTTGCAGCCATTGTAAGTTTGGTCTAATCCAAGTTAAACTCCACACTTTCACGCCGAGCAGCAGCAGACTTCAAACCTGTCAGTTTAAAACATCTGATGGATATTTTAAATGCTTCATTTAGACGGTTACATTTGGGTTCCATTTGTGCCCGAAATGGGTAACGGATGGAGTTGTAAGACCTCAGTGCCCCCATACTTTTTTAGACTGGAGGCACAAAATCATGGTGTAAAACTTTGAGGCAAATACTGTAACTTAATCCTCTCTTTGTTTCCCTGATGGTCAAAAAGTCATCACACAAAAACTGATTTTGTGTGATGGCATCCATCAGTCAGTCCTGCTTAAAGTTAAATCTCAAACTGAAAAAAAAATCCACTTTTCTTGATTTATTTACACAGAATCTGTTTGTAAATGTTTGTGAATGTGTTCATCTCTTTCACGTCTTTCATGTTGGGTTCTATTACATTACAACTTGATCCTCTCGACAGTAGGGGGCGGGAGAGCATTTTCAGCCTGTTTTTTTTACCGACTGTTAAGAATGTAAAGGAATATAACTGTCAGTTTAGTGGAAAATTCTAGTCTAAAGTTTGACAAAGCAAATTCTAGAGTGAGTGGAAAAAAAGTCTACTTTTAAAGATGAGATTTGGTACTTTGTGCGTCCCTAAAAGCCTCAGAAGTGCCTCAATCTTTCTGAAATCATGCATGGTTGAACATTTGAAATGAGCTCGCGCATCACCCTCGGGCACTGATTCAGACTTGATTGAGGCAAGGCAAGCTGCAAGTGCTTATTTATACAACTACGTCACTCTGGAGGCTGTCCAGAGGCAGAAAAGACTGCAAAGCAACGCCACTAAAAATCCATTTGTTTCACAAGTTTCATCAACAAGTTGTCCAAATTACGCACGCCGTGTGCGCCAAAAGGAGCAGACTAGACAGGTTTGATGTCTTGAGAGGACAGAGGGGGGGTGGAAATCAAAGAACTCCACCAACAATCTATATAATTATCATCATCTGCTGCCTTTCCTTTCCTCCCTTGCTAAGAAACACTCCATCCATTTGTAGAAATCGCCTGGGGTTACGTTACATCAAAACTAATCATAACGATTAAAATCTGCTTCTCTGCAAGGAGGCAAGAAGAGAAGTGAGGGGGTGAAATAAGAAAAATATATTTCTTTGATTTAAAAAAAAAGTGTAAATGTGTGGCTCTGCCACTAAGATCTCCTCTTTCCCTCGCAGTTGTTTGCTGCAGATTGGTTTAGACTCGGGCAGAGACATGAGCTAATTGTATCCTGATCTTTGCCTTGAGGGGTTTCGCAGCCCTGGAGCAAGTATTCTCTGTATTTTGTTCTGTCTACCTTAGCCAAGCTATTGCATTTCTCTCTGGTTTAGGAGCAGAAGCAGATCGTGGGCCAAATCGGAGGCAAAAGGTGGACAAAACCCCACTTTAGGACGCTCCATGTTCCAGGTAAGGAAAGATTTCTTCGGTTTGGGCTCTTATTTCCGAGGTCGGATGGACTGGGACGTCGAGGCGCAGCAGCTTTTACGCATGTGCCAAGCGGTTTCTTTTTTAAAATATTAACCATTTCCTTGCTTTTGTGGCGGGGTTACAGCACAAATGTGCGCGACACAGATGTAGTAGTGGTCGCGCTATGAGAACATCGGATCAGACTGCGGTCCTGTCGAGCGGGCGCTCCACTTCTGCCCCGCGTGAATTCGCTCCTGGCGCGTCGGAGCTCCGAGAAACGCCACAGTCTCCGCGCCGCGGAGGCTTTCTAACTTACTTAGAACTTACTTAAACGCGCGTTAGTCGTTTCGGAGGGGGTTTTGTTCAAACTCTATTCTCTCGTGAAACATTCCCATTTCCTGGCTGGCCCGGATCATCTGCTGAAAGACGCCATTGTGGAGTCATTTCGCCGCGGGCGTTTTTCTTCGTCTGTATGACAGGATACGCACGTCAATGCAGGATTTGTGAATCATCCTTAAATACAAGCGACGGTTGTGTTAACAGTTTAGTTTTTTATGTAAGGCTAAAATAGGAGTGAATTCTGCGCCTTAGTGTCTTGGACGCACGGTGCGCAATAATCAAGTCCAAACTGGATGGACTTGTGCGCCTCTGAGCCACAACATGGACTTAACTAGTCACTGTGGAACAATCACTCTCCAGTTTACAGTTAAAACTTTCTGGTTTTGTCCTATAAAGTCATAGAGGACTCGAATTCTAAATAATATTATAAAAGAAAAGCAAAGTGTGGGTCATTTGAGGGAAATCCAGGGGTGGAGCTAGAACATTTAATATTGGGGGCAGAAGGGGGGCCACAAGACTTAATGTGGAAGACCATTACAAACAAAAGGATCAGAAATACATCTTAAAACAGGTTTTTTTTTTTTTTAACATTTCGACGTAAGTTCTTTTAGTTGAGGTGCTATTACTAATGCTTAATCTAAGGGTCTGCAACCCTCATCAGTTAAAGAGCCATTCTGGAGGATTTCTTACTGACAACATCCCAGCAGGAAGTCCCATTTCACCTTTTAATGTCAAAGTCAAGGCCCGGGGGCCGGATCCGGCCCTCCAGATCATTTTATTTTATTGTTATTAACGACTCGATGTTATCTTGCACTTATTTTATAACTTGTACAATTTATTCTTGGATGATATTCTTGCCTTTTTATTATTCATAATTAGGTCAAAAAGTTACGGCTTTAAAGTTTTATAAATTAGCATTCTTCTGGCTTTTTGGACTATTTTTGCATTTACTACGATTTATTTGGCTATTTTGGAATTTTGCTAAAATTTCAGCTACGTGCTAGCTGTTTGGCTAATTTAGGCTTTTTTTTCTTTCTTTCTTTTTGGGCCAGTTTGGCATTTAGCTAATATTTCAGCCACATGCTAGCTGTTTTAGGCTAATTAATTTTTTTCCCTTTTTTGGCTAATTTGGAGTTTAGCTAATATTTCAGCTGCATGCTAGCTGTTTTGGCTAATTTAGACTTTTTTTCCCGTTTTTTAGACTGTTTTGGAGTTTAGTTAATATGCTAGCTGTTTTGGCTAATTTAGGGTTTTTTATTAAATTAGGCTGTGTTGGAGTTCGGTTAAAATTTACACACTAACCTTTTTGTCTAATTTAGGCTCTTTTGTTTTGCTTTTGATGTTGTTTTGGAGTTTAGTCAATATTTCAGCTGCATGCTAGCTGTTTTGACTGATTTAGGCTTTTTTTTCGTTTTTTTTAGGCTGTTTTAGATTTTAGCCAATATTTCAACTACATGTTAGCTGTGTTGGCTAATATAGTTTTTTTTTTTAAAGTTTTTTAGGCTGTTTTGGAGTTAAGCTAATATTTACACACGAGCTGTTTTTGGCTAATTTAGTCTTTTCTCTATTTTTTAGGCTATTTTGAAGTTTAGCTACTTTTTCAGCTACATGCTAGGCTAACCTCGTTTTTTTAGGCTAATTTAGCATTAAGCTAATATTTTAGCTAGCCATCAGCTTCAGTGTTTTCAGATATTAGCTTCAGTGATTTTAGCTAGCATCCTCAGCAGCCAAATTCAGCTCACATTCACACAAACATTGTCGCAGGTAGTGCTATATATCAAGTCTATCATAATAATGCTAAAGATTTACAGTTTTAAAGTTTGGAAAATCTTGTTTTAGAGTGTTCAATAAATGTTTATCCTGTTTGGCCCACAACCTAAGGTGTGTTTTGGATTTTGACCTACTGTATGATTGAGTTTGACAGTCCTGCTTTAGAAAAAGAGAACACTATTTATAGTATTGTGTTAAATACTAATACATTTATTTCTTCAAGCATAAATAAAACAGAAACATAAAGAGAAAATAGCCTTTGTTTTGAAATAAGAATTTGTTTCTAGTTCTTTAGAGATCTACATGACATTCTTTCAAAATAAGACATCCTGTACCACATAAAGTCACCTCAATGTAGTAGTGGGTAGTGACAATGGAGGGGTTGAAGAGCCGCAGGTTGCAGACCCCTGGCTTAATCCAATGAAACTAAACATGTTCTAGTTGCATTTTTTTCTCATAGTAGAGGACCTTAATCTGAGTCTGCAACCTTCAACACTTACAGAGCAATTCGGGTCCATTTTCCCACAGACCAAAACCCAGCAGGACCCACAAAGCCTCACTTCATTCTTGAGAAAAATAAGACACGGATTTGCATTTATGGTAAAAAAAAAATAACTTTTTTTGTATGAAATACATAAATCCCACTCCAAACATAAATCAGAGCCAATTGTGACTTTCACTGTATTTATCAACCCATAAGATGCACTAAACTATTGTTCAAAAATAGAAAATCCATCTTAGTATCCAGTTCGCCTTAATTCTGGTTGTGCTTTCTAACTTCCAATTGATTTTCTGTGGCACACGCCACACAAAAATCTAAAATGTTTTAGCTCGTTTTTATTTATTTTTTTTAAACCCCAAAGCCACAATGGAAGGGTGAAAGAGCCGCAGGTTGCAGACCGCCTGACCTATATCAACGATTTTACGACATAAACTGCATTTTTGAGTATTTCTTAATTCAAATTGTGTTGGATCAGAAAACCGGATGCTTGAAAATTCTCAGACTGAATATGAAGCTATACTGAAACGGGCGTGTCAAAGTCTCCTCTCCCCCTGTGCGCACCATGATCCGCTCACACTTGACATGACGAGCATTCAACACTTGAATTATGACTCACACAAAACTGTACGATTGGATTGATCCATTACATTGGATCAATTAACAAAAGGTCTGTATTTAAAATGATTAGTTTTCCTCAAATTAACATTTTGAGTTGATGGTTTACTCAACTTTAAAAAATAATAATTTGGGCCAAAGTTATATTTTTAAATGTAATCAATTACAAAACTTTTGTTAATTGATCCAATGTTTCTCTTTTTAAAATGTACTCTTTATTTTTGCGTTGTTAATGTTAGCTTGAGGCTAACAGAACTCTCAGCGATGGGGAAGGGGGTGGAGTTGTGTCAACAGTCCCGCCCACAAGCCGTATTGCATTTTCTAATACATAAAATAAGTCTTAAAAAAACAACAAAATCTTTATGCTTTTGGCTAAAAATGTAATAATCATAATTAAAAAATGCCCGGGAACGATTTTACAATTGGAAAAAATGTGGTTTGAACATTATTTGTCAATATTGACTCAAAAATTGGGGGCTAAAGCTTTTTTTTGCCCCCCTGTAGCTGCGATCCTTTCCTCCCAGCAGCATAAAAACGGGTCATGATAGATGTTCTGCTCTGATCACCTGATGGCGCTGCAACTAAAACCATCTGACAGTGTGAAAGCTGCAGCTCATGTTCCCACGTCAAAGCACACAGACACTGATGGAGGACAACTTAAAAAAAAAGAAAAAAAAAGGAAGGAGAAGGGGGGGTGTTTCGCATACAGCCAACACTTATAAACTGGGACAGCTCCAGGCAAAAACGCGGTTATTATATTTCATATCGGGGTCCTGCCACTCCCGCGCCTTGGGACAGATCGGTGTGTGCCAGTAAGCATGCACCACGGTGTCCAACGGCCTGCAGCAACTTCCAAGCGCATCGCACTTCCTTATCTGTGATGTCACGCTGATGCACAGCTGCAGAAGCCCCACAAGACGAGGCTTTTGAAACAGCCGGAAAAAACAACTGAGGGACCGTCCATGAATTATTTCAGCTTCTTTGTCTGTGCTTTAGAGTGCAAGAAGAACATCTGAAAATCAATTAAGTTGCACATTTCTTACAACAGTTTGGGTATTAATGTTTTGGCTATAATTTTAGGAGGGCTGGATATTGATAATTATTTCCAGAAACTATTAAATTTTTTTTTAGATTCTTTCCATCCTTCAATTCAATTTTAATTTTACACATTTATACACATTTGTTTAGGAAAACATTAATAATCTACTATACATTTTTAATATAATTATATTAATCTGATACATTTTGTACATTTTTTTGTGAAATTATTAGTTTTACATGGATTCTCAGAAGGAGAAAAATGTTCACATCATTAACATTGTAAACATTGTTCTGCTTCTCCTGGAGAGCGTTTCAGTTTGGCCACTAGGTGGCGATCACTCTACACCTTATTCCGGAAGAAGAAGAAAAAATGAGCAAAAAAATGATGTTTTACACCACACATGGTTACTTTAAAAATATTTCCTTGAAAGAATATGGAAAAATAATGAGTTTATTAAGATGTTTAGTCAGTCAGCAATGTATGTTTACGTCGAGCAAGTGTTAGCGTTAGCCTTCCTATAGGAAATTCCATTAAACGTTCGCATCAAGCTAGCGGACTTTAGCTTTACGTGCAAAATCAATTTATTTTTATGAATCAATTATTGATCTGTTTAGATTAAATCGATGAATAAATTTTAAACATACATTTTAGTTTATTTTTTGGAGCTATAGTAGTCTAATTTTAACTCAGTTTATGTGATTTTTTAAATTATTTTCCATGAGTTAAAATATAAAAAATTTTAACTCATTTTATGTGTTTTTATTTTTTTCTTGAGTTAAAATATTAACATTTTATTTCAGTTTACGTGACTTTTTATTATTTTTCTTGAGTTAAAATATTAAGATTTTAAATCAGTTTGTTAGTTTTTTATTTTTTTCTTGAGTTAAAATATTAAAATTTTAACTCAGTTTATGCATTTTATTTTTTTTTAGTTAAAATATTAACATTTTAACTCTGTTTACGTGACTTTTTATTATTTTTCTTGAGTTAAAATGACTCAGAAAAAAGTTGGCCCCTTTTTAACCTCAAAGTTGGGTTACAAACTACTCAACTTGTGAAAAATTCCAATGTAACACAAACTTTAGGACTTTTCAGGAGTTCCCCCCCCTTAGATATTCAGGCTTTTCAAGTCTCCTAAACGTAAACCAGCCTTGAAAACCTCCTCGGGCCGGATTGTTATGACACTAAACTACCTGTTATTCTGCAGCCTTTACAACAGGAGGTGACTGAAGTTCGCCCAAAGTCTGTGGCTGCCTGCGTGGGGACATTTGAAACAAATAGCCACGGGCAATAGAGCAGAGACAGCCCATCCAGATTATGTAAATACCAGTCTGTTTGCCTGAAAACTGAATGTTAATGCGCTGATCTAAAATGCTAATTCCGTGTTTGTGGGACGTATTGAAAGCAGCAAAGAAGGGCATTGTGGGAATTGGAGAAGTTAGGAACTTTTAGTTTAGCTGCTTTTTTTTTTTAGCTTTGTGTTCTATAACCCTTTAACACCTGAGGCGTCACAAACTCTCTAACATACTGTAACTTTTTAACTGTTCGTGCGATCAACGTAATTCTGAACAATATCATTGAACATTTTTGTTAGAGTTTCTCCTTTAAAACATCCATATTACACTGTATGATATTAACAATCTCATTATTTTACTAATACATTTTACAATATGTGAACTGTATCAGAATAATATAAATATATTTAAATGAAATAATAGATTTTTTATGTATTTCTAAACAAATGTGTATTTATAAACTTAAAATTGAATTGAATCGAAAAAAATTGAAAAGAATCGGAATCGATTCAGGTTCTTGTGAATCGAATTGTTTCTGGAAATTATAACGAATACCCAGCCCTAAGTGGTGCTCAGGAGAGGGGTCCCTCTGGTGGTTGGAGGTGGACATGGCTTTCGCCATGATGACGACGTAGAAATCATGAAACTTTTATAAGTATGTGGACATTGAAAATACGTTTGAAAAATCTCAAAATTCATCATCCGATATCCCATAATACCTATCTTCTCTGATTTCTTCCTGTTTCCTTTTTTTTCTTTTTAATATATATTTTGTTTTTGATTTCTGGATTTTTTTTTCTTTGCTTTCCAAAATATTTTATCTTTTTCTTTTTTTTAATAGTATTTTAAGAGAACCTGGCTGCAGACATTAAAGTCCAGAACCGAATGTTCCCCATCACTCAAAAAAATGTTGTTTTTTATTCTCTGCAGCCCTAACAGTTTCTGTTTTAAGCTTAAATAAAAGTTTTTTTT
>NC_050528.1:8359441-8377394 GCF_002922805.2 Oryzias melastigma
AAATGTTTTATTTTTCTTTTTAATTGTGATTTAAAAAGACCTGACTGCAGACATCAATGTCCAGAACCAAAAGTTCCCTATATATTACAAAAAAGGTTATTTTATATTAATCGGCGACTCTTACATTTCCTGTTTTAACCTTTAAATACATTTTTTTTTATTCCTAACCCTTTTGGGTTAAAGTTAGGGTAACTTGTAAAATTCAGCTTTAAATGTCCAAAATGTAATGTATTTATTATTTGTTTTACTTTTTTAAATTGTCGTTTAAAATGTTTTTCTGGTGCGATTTGGACTTCAGGGCCACCGTACATAAACAGGAGATCAGGTGATAATTTAGCAGGAAAGCAGCAGGCAGACTGACTCCCGGTGGCGTCATGCACACGTTCAGGTGAAATTCTGACTTCTCCAGAGGTGAGAACATGCACCTACGTGGACATCAGAGTCAGAAAGTGTTTTCTTACTTCTCCCAGCTCTGAATGATTTTGTGATGGAAGAGATCATTCCCTCAACACCCACATGACGCCCACCCAACCACCAGTCCTTTCTCACTTCCTCCTCTTTCTCTCTTGCAATTTTCCATAATGCCTGACAGATTTTACACCCAATCCACCTTTGCGATGACAAGGCTTTGAGGAAATCCAATTCCACCAAGCTGTTTTCAGAACTTTCTCTCCACACACACACACACACACACACACACACTACCATCTCTACAAATTAGTCAGGGAACAAATTACCTGCATTCTGAGTGTGATCCCACGCACTTTGCCGGCTGCCTTACACAGGTCCCCTTTTGAAGAGCAGCCATGTGATTTCTCTCTCTTATGCCCCGCAGGCCCCTTTGCCTTCTGCGAGGGATTCTGGAGTTGAATTTTAAAACTATGTATGGCTGCTGCCTGTGCTTATCAGCGCGTGCACAAGTGGCATGCAAATCAAACCAGGATCACACACTGCATTGGAGGCCTACACTCAAAGGCAAGCTTAATTGCTAATTGGGTGTCTAGGTGTGAAACCAACACTGCCAATGAGAAGCAGAAATGTGGATGTTTTAAGGCCAGTGGTTGAACTAATTAATTTTAATCTGAATGTTATTAAAATTTGTGGATTCCCTGCATTTTCTTCTGAAAAATTATCCCGGAAGAGTGCTGGGAAAGTAAGTGGAGTTGGACGTGTCTGTTTTTGTACCCCCATATATATACACACGTCGCTGGAGGACGTGTTTTTGTGTAGTTCTATACAACTACTTGGAAAAATAAAATATTTTTAAACTTTCCTTTTTCTAGAAACCCACTGAAGTTTCTAAAAGTGGTTTATTTGGGTACATTTTTGTACTAAAAACCCATATAAAAGAGCAATTTTATCAGTTATGGCACTGCATGGTTGTGTTTATGACCAGAAATCAATAGCTGGGCCTAACTTGGTCTCACTGTCATGTACCAGCTTCAACCAATGGGGTCTGACATAGTTGAGATACGTATCATAAGGGCTCGGTTTTGTCCAAAGGCTCAGAAAAAAAGGCAAAATAAGGAAAAGGAGAATGCAGATGTGGGTCATTGTGACAAAGATTGTTTAGATGTTTGAACCACAAAGTTCTGTTTCAAAATGTGTTGAAATGTCTGAGGAATTCGGTGCTCCTGAATGCATCAGGTGAGTCGGTTATGAGTGGGATGGTGCGTTCAGGGACATAGAAGTGAGCATGTTAAACAGAGTGATGTTAAAGATTTTTTTTTTTAGAACTTTTAACTTAAAATAGATCTGAAAAACCTCGATTCTCTGCATTTTCTTCTGAAAATCTTATCCTGGAAGAGTGCTGGGAAAGAAAGTGGAGTTAGACGTGTCTGTTTTTGTTACCCCATGTACACATGTCGCTGGAGGAGGTGTTTTTGTGTAGTTTTATAAAACTACTTGGAAAAAATAAAATCTTTTTAAACTTTCTTTTTCTAGAAACCAAATGAAGTTTCTAAAAGTGATTTATTTGGGTTCCTTTTTGTAGTAAACCCAGATAAAAGACAAATCTTATCAGTTATGGCACTACATGGTGACTGTTGTGTGTGTCCAGAAATCAACATCTGGGCCGAACTTGTACCATCTTCAGACAATGGGGTCTAACATGTGTTGTGGTGTCATTGGGGCTCGGTTTTGCCCGGAGGTGTAACAGAGCCTGTTTGCATGTCAGAACCACAAATTTCAGTTTTAAAATGTGTTTGTGCGAAGGATGTTGTAATTTCTGAGGAATTTGGTGCTTTTGAACGCATCAGGTGAGTCGGTTCTGAGTGTAGTGGTGCGTTCAGGGACGTGTAGTTGAGCATGTTAAACAGAGTGATGTCACAGATTTGATTTTTTTAAGAAGTCTTGGCTGAAAATAGAGCTGAAAAAAAGAGGAGCTGAAGAATGGGAGCTGAAATTAGAGGAGGAGGTGACCGAGCCGCTCCACGGGGCCAAAGGGCCAGCTGCGTAGGGTCCAGATGTGCGTCCGCCTCATTTTTTTTGTCGGGCAGGAACCGTTTTACTCCGAAAATGCGGCACACATACCTGCCACTGAAGCAGCGACAGCCCAGAAGCGCCGCGGGCGCTACAATGCTAATGTTGTCGGGGGCTTTGACTTCTCCCCGCCACTGCAAAGGAGCTGCTCCGCGTGACAGCCACGGCGCCGCCGCCGCTCTTCCTCCCGGTGATCCTCGCGCGCAATCGCGTCTTTTTTTTATTTTTTATTTTTAAATCTCACACCAATCAACCTCGTCCGATCTCTTAATAGCCGCGATGGAGGAAACGGATATCATGGACTTGACGCACCAGAAAGCGAAGAAGCGCCCGCGCCCGGTCAGCTCCGTGGACGAGTCCGTGCACGCGTCCCTCAAACGGCTGCCGATGCGGGCGGCGGAGTGCAGGGAGCCCGCGCTGATGTTCGCGGTCAGAGGAGAGCCTCTCCCCGCAGCATCTCTCAAGCAAAACGACCACTCGGTGAATTCCTCTCCGACCGCAGTCATGCCGGCGCAGGTAAGACGCGCAAACAACTTCCAAAATAAAACAAAAAAAACGCAATGTTTTAGCCTCCCCTTGCGTCATTTACAACAAACTGCGCACAGCCTTCTGCAGCTTTCACCACTTTAATATTATTGTTAAACTCATTCATTCGTCTTGACCATCATGCAGAGACGGCGCTAAAACTTTCTTCCAAAAAGTGTCTCCAAATGGTGTTTGTAGGTTAACATCATGCAGCTTCCCCTCTAAAAAATCCTATTATGGTATTCAAATCAAGAGTCATTATTGCTCGTCTCCAAAAGAGATTGATGCCCCAAATTAATTTGGAGATCATGGCCCACAGGAGGAGATGCTCATGGATTGTGGCAACATCCAGGTCAAGGTCAGGCTGCTCCATCCTGCAGGAAAAAATAGTTTGTTTTTAACTCTTGGCAAACAGTTCACAATCATCTTTTTTAATTTGAATTTTTTGTGTCTCTGCTTCCATTAGGATAACCGCTCCAGCATGTCCAGACCCATGATCACACGCTCACCAGTGTCCCCCTTGAGTAACCAGGGCATCCCTACGCCGGCACAGCTCACCAAGTCCAACGCCCCCGTGCACATCGACGTGGGCGGCCACATGTACACCAGCAGCCTGGCCACCTTGACGAAATTTCCCGAGTCGAGGTGAGTCCGTCACGTTTGACGCGCTTGGCTAATGAACGCTTTCTCATAGTTTAATGTCATCAAGCAACAGTCAAATGTCACAACTCGTCACATCATCAGAGATGCATTTCCCCGAAATATATTTTCACAAACAGTTTGTAGGAGCTGCAAGTGTAGAATGCAGAGCGAGGAGGGTGGGGGGCGCAGACAAAAGCAACTTGGTTATTCTGACAGATGTCACAGCAGCAGTAAAGTGCCGTAGGGGATGGAGCCATCTGGAGGCTGGGAGGCTGCACTGTCGCTCCCAGCTCAGGCCTGGGGGTGATGGCAGCCTGCCTCGGGCAACGTGCACCAGCTGCCTTGACCTCTCCAGACCAACACTGCGTCTTTGTTCCTTTCTTTGAGTCTGGAAGAAGGAAAGGGATTTTAAGTCACTAAAAATTATGTTTTTATTGGGATTTTCAGAAGAAAGATGGTCCTTAACCCTTTAAGACTGAAGCTCTGGTGTTCATATTCTTTGATTTGCTGTAACTTTTCAACCGTTTACACAATAATTCCAGTAGATTCTGGAAAAAAAAGCAGCTCTCGCCCGTTGAAAAGTTTCAGCGTATTAAAGATTTTTGTGTTTGGGCTTCAAACAGGATAAACATTTGTGGAACACTCTAAAACTACATTTGTAAAACCTTAAAACCGTAACTTTTTGAACTAGATATATAGTAGTGCCTGCATTAATGTTAGTGTGAATGCTGTAAGCTGAATTTGGTTGCTGAAAATGCTAGTGATGATAGCTGAAGAAGCTGAAATTGAAAGATAAAAATGCGGAAGCTACTAGCTTAAAAGGCTTAAGCTGATAGCTAGCTAAAATATAAAAAAAGTTAAATGGCAAATTAGCCTAAAAATGTAAAGAAAAAAAACTTAGCCAAAACAGCTAGCATGTAGCTGAAAAAAATGCTGAACTTCAAAATAGCCTAAAAAACTGAAGAAAGCCCGAATTAGCCAAAAGAGCTAGCATGTAAATATTAGCCTAACTCCAAAATAACCTAAAAAAAAAAATTAAAAAGCCAAAATTTGCCAAAACCGCTAGCATGTAGCTGAAATATTAGCTAAACACCAAAATAGCCACAAAAAATGGGAGAAAAGCCTAAATTTTGTAAACATTATGAAAGCTTTTTGGACTATTTTCACATTTATTAAGATTTTTTTAGGCTATTTTGAAGTTTAGCTAATATTTTAGCCACATGCTAGCTGTTTTGGGTAACTTAGTCTTTTCTTTTTAAGTTTTTTAGGCTGTCTTGGGGTTGGGCTAATATTTACACGTGAGATGTTTTGTCAAATTTAAGCTTTTTTTCAGTTTTTTAGGATACTTTTAATTTTAGCTGTTTTTTCCAGCTACATGCTAGCTGTTTTGGCTAAACTACGTTTTTTTCCTTTAGGTTTTTGGGCTAATTTGGCATTTAGCAAATATTTTTAAGCTGATATGCTATCAGCTACAGCGTTTTCATATATTAGCTTCAGTGATTTCAGCTATCAACTTTAGCATCTTCAGCTATTATCACTAGCATCTTCAGCTATTATCACTAGCATCTTCAGCGGCTAAATTCAGCTTACAGCATTCACACTAGCACTATCACAGGTTGTGCTATATATCTAGTTCAGAATTATGTTAAAAAGTGACAGTTTTAAAGTTTTAAAAATGTGTTTAATAAACGTTTATCCTGTGCGGCCCGCGACCTAAGGTGTGTTTTGGATTTTGACCCCTTGTGCGATTGACTTCAACACCCCTGATCTAAGGAGAATTTACCCTCCTACACTTCTCCCTCCTGCTTGACCTGCCACCCCTGCTCTCTCTGTCTAGAATCGGGCGTCTCTTTGATGGCACAGAACCTATAGTCCTGGACAGCCTGAAGCAGCACTACTTCATCGACAGAGATGGACACATGTTCCGCTACATCCTCAACTTCCTCAGGACGTCCAAGCTCCTCATTCCAGAGGACTTCAAAGTGAGTGGGAACACCTCAGAAACTGTGAAGTCCTCCTGAGCAGTCAGCAGTCCTGTAACTCGGCTCTCACAATGAAGGCCGTGGAACGCCTTTGGTCACTAGATGTCCTCAAGTAACCCTTTCTGTGCAGATGAACGCATGTTTTAACACCAGCAATTATCTTTCTCTCTTTCCCCAGATTCTATATTTAGATATAACTAAAAATATTTTCTATTTGATGCATCTATGCACATTTCTTTGGTTGGTTCTTCAGTGCATTAGTGCCCCCTATTTGATTGTGTATGTGTCATTGAGTCAGTAATGACTTGCCCTTGGAGAAAATAAACATCTTGCATTATCTGATGGACTGTCCAGCACAACTCAATCAGCGGAAAGTATGCCAGCTAAAATAAGCACAGGCATTTTTCACTTTGGTAGGTTTTTGAGAGAAGCGTGAGAAAATGGTTTTATTAAAATGTTGTTTTAACTGAAGCTTTTATTGCTTTATTTGTATGAGGAAAGCATGCAATGATCAATATGACGATACATCAACAAATAGCAGGGGCGGACTAACCGTTAGGCAAAGGAGGGCGAAGGCCTGGGCCCCTCAAAACTTTGGGGCTCCATAGCTGAACACTTACTATAAATGTATAAAATAATTGCCACGCTCGCTACTTTTTTATTGTCACATTCCAATCATCTTTTGATGTATTTTCAGAAGGGCCGGGAATCGATAAAAAAAGGACTAATTAATCGCAAACTGAGAAGAAATTAATCGCAATTATTTAAAATATAATTTTATTTTTAGTTTCAGTATTCTGCGAACACTTATTATATGTAAATAATCACAAAATGAAATCTAACACAAAAGTGTACATTTATAACATTTACTTAAAAATTAGGGCTTTCAATCAATAAAAAATATATCAGATTAATCGCACTTTTGAGTTGTCATTAAACACTATATGCAGCTTTTGAACAAAAACAGGCCAGAAAGAAAATGTTTATGGCTGAAATCTTTTTCGCCAAAAAGGTGTTTTCTAGAACAGTTTCTGCGGAGCGACAGTAGTAGTTTCACTCTCACCCACTAGCTTCACATCCCAAACCTAACATTAGTGGTGCAACAAAAATGGATATTGGAATATTGGAGCTATCCGAAAAATTTTGAGCTCAGTTGAGGAAAAACAAGACAATTTTAAGTTTTATTTTATCCCCTTTTTCATGAGAAAAAGGCCACAATAACATGTCAAAAGCACCAAAAACAGCCATTTTCATTGGAGCGGGTCTTTAAAGAGTAACCAAACCCTAAATTAACTTTTTTGTCTGTTAACCTCTATAAGTGGGGCTTTAAAAGTGCTGTCTGTTGGTCATTGCCAAATTAAAATAAATTTGCTTAATTCTTCAAAATATAGTCAAAAATGGTCTGTGTTGCCCCCTATAGGTTCAATCGAAGTATTACATTTGAATTTTGTGATTGGTCAAACCATTTAAGTCCAATGTCATGATCTGCAGGTCCAGTAATAACAGTCCTGTACCCCACCCCTCCGACTGGATTTTCAACATCAATTGTGGGTGGAGTCAGCCTCCAACTTCCCTGTTTGGTTACCCTTAAAGTGTTTTTGTAAAATCCTGACAATTTGACAAAAAAAATTGAAGAACCTCATTTATTCCTTCTAGAAAGTGGTTGAGTAACAAATTAGCACATTCATTAAATTCATTATTTTTTTTACCAAGAGTAAAAATGTTTGTAAAATACATTATTTTAACAATTAAACATGATTTAACTTTTTAGATGCTTATGAAATCATTTGGATTCTTGACATTAATGCTGCCTAAAAGTCGACCAGTGAAGATGCTATTCTATACGTTTTATCCTATTAATGAGAATTAAAAAAAAAAAAAAGAATAATTGGGGCTCCAGAGGGCCCCATATTACTGTTTGCCTAGGGCCCCCAAACTGCTAGGTCCGCCACTGACAAATAGCAAAACAAATACTCTATTTCCATTTCCTTGCAACAGTTATATTTACATAAAGTAAGCTTAATTATATTCCAAATTACTCATGTCTGCATAAGAGGTGGGCATCCAACATAAAAGGGCTTCATTCGATTGGTCAACTATTGAGATTCCTTGAGCTGTCATGATGCTGTTTAGCATTTGTGTAAACGTTTATTACAGTTTAAGCCATCTTGTATCAGAATAATCATAAATTTATTGTTTTACGTTTAGCTTTTAAGTCTTTTTTTGTTGAGGGGTGATAAGCTTTTTAAATTTTATCTTCATATTTCAGTTATTTTGCTTGCTAGTGTATGAACAGTAGCTTATTTTCTTCCAAACAAATGTGGGATTAATAGTTCATAAACACTGAAGATGTTACACAGCACTACACTTGTATTTCAAAGTGTTACGTAACCCGTTCTGACCCGTTTTCTCCAGGACTACAGCCTGCTGTACGAAGAGGCTCGGTACTTCCAGCTGCAGCCCATGCTGGCCGAGCTGGAGCGCTGGCGCCAGGACCAGGAGCTGGGCCGGGTGTCCCGCCCCTGCGAGTGCTTGGTGGTGCGTGTTGCACCCGACCTGGGCGAGAGGATCACGCTGAGCGGGGACAAGGCCCTGATTGAAGATGTTTTTCCAGAGATCGGGGATGTCATGTGTAACTCGGTGAACGCAGGCTGGAACCATGACTCCACACACGTCATCCGCTTCCCTCTGAACGGATACTGCCACCTCAACTCAGTGCAGGTAATGGAGTATATGAACACGCATACTCTTATGTCAAATGTATCCACAAAGTATCTTAACAAGGTTGGTAATCGGTTCATCTGCCGTCTTTCATCTTGTTTTGTGATGGTCTTCAGAGATCTTGCGTCTGATTGCAGAGTCTTATGTTTTTTTAAATGAACAAAAATCATCAGAAAAGCCCTGCAGGAGTAGAAGCTCTTTGATAAGTTCATCAAAGCATCACTTTAGCAAGGCATCAACGCACACTTTCTCCTTCTTCCCTGTGATCTGACTGGAATAGTAATTCAGACTCAGAGTTGATGGATGGTCAGCCTCATACGTTTGATTTATTTATTTTTTTAATCTATGTGCGTTAACACTGTTTTATGCTCTTTTTGGGGCATCTATGATAACAACATTTTTTATGTTGGGATTATGTTGCCTTAAGTCTATTTTGGAAGAGGAGATGAATGTTAACAAAGAGGGGGAAATCGTCATATTTGTAAAATCACATAAAATATCTTTAAAAACAATGTTATTTATTTTTTAATCACCCATGTAAAGAATGCAGCCGATAACTCTTGGAATCCAAATTCTTCTCCCTATCCCTACATTTAGCCCTCCAAACAGAGAGTTATGGAAAAATAGTGGTTGTGTCCAAATTCCCCCCCTAATCTCTAACTACCAAAAAAACGATCTACTACAGGACTATATAGTCCCCTGGACTTTAAAGGTAATTCAGACACAATGCTCACTACTTTTTTTTCGTTTTTCTAAACACCGTTTATGACGTCACCGATTTCACAAAGTGAAAATCGAATAAATATGAACATTTCACAACGTTTATTTATGACTCCACTGTGTTCTGATGGTGAAAATGTGGATGGTTTATTGAAATATTACATTTAGACACTTTTTTGTTCAAAATTGTTCGACAGCAATGCATTGTGGTTTTTCGCAAAGACTTCTGGGAAATTTCTAGTGCGCTCGATTTATGTGGTGATTAGGGAGGGAATTCGGACACAACCAGTGTCTTCTAATTTGGACGTTATTCTCACTTGATGATGTCATCAACAGTCGCCGGTCAGCTAACTGCTAGCACTCGGAAATACATAACGACATTGGTTTTAGAACTTTAAAAAGGTCAAGCTAAAAACAAAAAGTCCTTTTTTGCATTTAAATGGAAACTTCTGTGGCTCAGAGCTCGTCTAGGTGAAGAAATGCGCTTCTCCTCCACGGTACAACGCGACAAAGCTTGCCCAACCGGCGGAGGGATACAGAATTCGAAATCCCTTCCTTCTACCCTTGAAAAACTATTCCCATTCCCATCTCATGAACCCCTCAGTTGGAGGGGTAGACAAAGAAATCGGATTCGGCCTTATTGTCATTCTCGATCTGCAACACTTCTTCTATGTCTACACAGAAAACAAAGGTTCTCTGAGTCCTGAAAGATCTGAACTTCTAAGAGCAAATTTAAGACTTTGAATTAGAGTGAATCTTCTCGTAATTCTATGTACACACCGCCCACCGCAATGCACAATCAAGTGACCGCTCACATCAAAAAGTCAATGTAAACATGCGTTAGTCCATGTTTCCAGCTCTAAACTCTTGTGTTCACGTGTAGCTACGCAAGTTTCTACAGTTTTTACAAACCATTTAGAGCAGGGGTGTCAAACTCAATCACACAAGGGGCCAAAATCCAAAACACACCTTAGGTCGCAGGCCGAACAGGATAAACATTTATCAAACACTCTAAAACTAAATTTTTAGAACTTTAAAACCGTAACTTTGTAACATAATTATGAACTAGATATAGAGCATTACCTTCAATTATGCTAGTGTGAATGCTGTGAGCTGAATCTGGACACTGAAGATGCTAATGCTGATAGCTGAAAATACTGAAGCTGATAGTCATCTAAGATATTAGCTAAATGCCACATTAGCCTAAAAAACTTAAAAAAAAATAGGTTAGCCAAAACAGCTAGCATGTAACTGAAAAAATAGCTAAACTTCAAAATAGCCTAAAAAACAGAACAAAGCCTAAATTAGCCAAAACAGCTAGCATGTAGCTGAAAAATAGCTAAACTTCAAAATAGCCTAAAAAACTGAACAAAGCCTAAATTAGCCAAAACAGCTAGCATGTAGCTGAAATATTAGCTAAACTCCCATAAAGCCTAAGGTTGTGTCAGAATTCCCTCCCATCACCTTATAGTGTGTTTTCCATTTTCTACTGCTGTCTGAATGTACTAATTCCAAAACGAGCGCACTTGAAATTTCCCAGAAGTATGTGCGAAAAACTAGCATGTATCAATGCTAACTAAATTAGCAAATATAGACCACAATGCACTGCGGTCAAACATTTTCAAACTAAAAAGTGTTAAGATGTAATTTTTGAATAAACCGTCCACATTTTCACCATCAGAACACAATGGAGTCATAAATAAACATCGTGAAATGTTCGTATTTATTCGATTTTCACTTTGTGAAATCCGTGATGTCATATCTGGTGTTTAGCAAAACGAAAAAAGTAGAGAGCATCATGTCCGAATTATCTTTAAAATCCAGGGTACTATATAGTCCCGTACTAGATAGATTTTTAGTAGTTAGGGATTAAGGTGGGAATTCGGTCATAGCCCAAGTCAGAGAAAAAGCCTGGAGCAAGATTTGTGAGATTTTCATACACATTCTCACTCCCAACTCGTCATATATGGACGTATCGTTCGGGCCCCCTCCGCGTCACTTTTTGGGTAACACGGAACCGGTACCAGGTAAGGGTACCGGTACTGGTCTGTCTCCCAACAGATGAAGACCCCTGATTAGCTTCTGTTGGTACCAAGCGGCCCGACTGGAACCGGTTTGCAGCCTGGAAGTTAGTTAGTTAATGGGAACAACCAGCATGTCAAAAAATGACCAGTTAGACACGGAAAACGTCAAAAAGTGGCGAGTAGAGGCCCAAACTGTACGTCTGTACATGACGAATTCGGAATGACATTTAGTTGGATTTTCATCACTTCAACATTTTGCGCCGAGTCTCTTCCAACTGTAGGTGGTGGACATGCACTATTAAACAGTAAAAGAAGAAGAAGCCCTTCCCTGCTTGTCCAGTGTGAACACCATGGGCTAAATGCAGGTTCAAGAACCCATATGTTTGGAGCTTCAGTCCTCAAAATGAGCTGCTAATGCTGGTTTTGTGTCCTTGGCTGATGCTCTGTTGAAGAGGATTGAGTGAATGAAGCCACAGAATGTGAAAAACATAAACTGACTCCTGAGGGGTCTTTAAATCAATCATTAGCTTGAATAATATCAAGAGTTTTTATACTTTCACCCAAATGATCGACAGTAATTTACACCTACATGAAAATCAGCAAACATTGAAGGAAGTACCTTTAGCCACATTCACCTTCATGACTATCTAGATTTCAGAGCATTTTGGCAATGACCCTTTCTGGTTAATATATTGATATTTTGCTAATTCATTGATGTTAATAACCTCAGACAGGCATCAATAACTGATTAAGAGAGGGCCTGTTTAGATTTCGATTTAGATTAAGATTTCACAACGATTTGGATTGTGTTGGCGTCTGAAGAAGTCAAATCTCCACCTCCTTCCCCAAAAACACACAAACGAAGGCGCCTCTGAAGTGTGTGAGTCGTGGAGAGCAAGCAAAGAGTGAGCATGCTCCCTGGCAGGTTGTCCTCAGGCGGAGCCCATAATCCTGTTTGGTTATTAAAGCACGCCGCCGGTGAATGCTGTATCTGCGGCTAATGGAGGCAGGACGGGGGGAGTTTGAGAGAAGGAAGGGAGCATAGAGAGCTGCCAGCAGTTGGGGGGGACCTTTGTAGTTTTGGTGGAGGCTTGGGCCCCGGGGGGAATCTGTGGAGAGGGGGGTTTGCAGAGCAGCCCACACTGAGCCAAGTGGCAGAGAGAAAAGCTTCGCTGCTCCCTGGGGCCTCTTCGATGGAATGCGATCCTACAGCCCCCCCGGACACGTTAGTGGATGTCTGCAAGGCTGCAAGATCGGGAACAGCTAGACACGCACACAGAAAAACACACATGTGCACCCAAAAAAAAAAAAGAGAAAAACAACGAGAGCGAAGCATTTGCCTGCGCGAGAGCCTCTTGGTTTTGTGGAAGTCTTGTGGAAAAAAAACCTTATCCAAATTCCCATCACATAGTGAGCATATGCTGCTGCAGCTTACACCCAAAGCTGTTTCCTGCTCCAGACTTAGCACTCAAGCTAGAGCATGTGTTGGAGGTGTTTGGTACAATCCCCAGTTTCCCAGTCTGGAGATGATAAACGAAAAGGTTATACTTAAGAGTCATCATTTTAGCAAAATAGTGACATTCAATAGAAGCACCAGCAACTCGTCATGTATGGATGTATGGTTTGGGCCCCCTCTGCGCCACTTTTTGACCTTTAAGGTGTCCCCAACCTGTCGTTTTTTGACGTGCTGGCTGTTCCAGTCAAATCCAGGGTCCCAAACTCTTGGGACATAGTAACAGATGTGGAACCGGTACTTTCAAGGCCAAGTGGATCCCATATGGTTTAACAGTGGGTAGGGGCCTGCAGAGCTAACAGGGCCGCCGCCAGGGCTGCTAACAGAAAAAGTAACAATCACGGCATAAACATGAACATTGGCGGTTTTAGAGAACGCCAAATTTAAATAATTCATTTTTCTAAATTTCACAATAAAATTAAAACAAAAAAATGTAAAAATTAAACCAATAAGTTATCTGTCTTCTCCGTTATAGTTCAGACTGCAGAAAGGTGGGATAAAAATGCGCCTTGATAGTGTATTGGGGGCCGGGCCAAATGTGGGGGTGGGCCGGATCCGGCCCTCTGACCGTAGTTTGGGTACTTCTGCTTTAAACACTAGCAACTCGTCATAAATGGTCGTATGGTTTGGGCCCCTACCAATTTTTGAAGTTTTGGGTGTCCCCAACTTGTCGTTTTTTGACAATCACAGGTTTTAAATCACAGGTCCCTATACCTCCTCTCTAACAGAAGCAGAACAAGTACTGGCAAGGTCAAGTGGACTCCATGGTTTCAAAGTGGGTAGAAAATGTGGGCCCCAATTA
Organism: Oryzias melastigma; assembly: GCF_002922805.2. Classification (NCBI taxonomy): domain Eukaryota; kingdom Metazoa; phylum Chordata; class Actinopteri; order Beloniformes; family Adrianichthyidae; genus Oryzias; species Oryzias melastigma. Next base: position 8,372,852 of record NC_050528.1, read on the forward strand.
AGTTTCTGGCCCTACCTGTGTTTGCCCACATTAGCTTAAGTGGGTACTCAGTGGGCTGGTTAGTAACACTAGAACTAGAACTAGCAGGGTCGGTCCCCAGGCTGCTGGTCCCTCGCCAGCTGTGGGCAAAGACAGGTGGTGCCACCCCGGAAACTGCTGACAGACCCAATTGGGGCCCACATTTTCTGCCCACTTTTAAACCATATGGGAGCCACGTGGTCTTGCTGGCTGAGGCCATGTTAGGGTTAAGAAATAAAGTGGGAACCATGCCCTCAATCAGAGGGCAGGGTCAGTGCACACTCCATGCCAACCCCCCAGGGAGCAGAGCTCCAGGTCCAGACCCCCCCAAAGAGAAAAATGAAATAAAATTATTGTTGGAGTTGTCCAATGGTCTTGGGGGTTAATTTTAGGGCTTCTTTTAGGGGGGGTGAGGTTCTAATCAGGGCTTAAGGTCAGGCCTGCCAGCCGGGGCCCCTGAGGTTAAGGGTACCAGTCCACGTCCCGAGGGTTGGGGACCCCTGATTATCTGATGCATTTTTTTCCTCCCTGTGACCCGGTACCAAGTGGCCCTCTGATCGGTACCGGTTTGCGGCCCAGAGGTTGGGGACCCCAGCCAGCATGTCAAAAAATGAGTTGGGGACACGGAAAATGTCAAAAAGTGTCGCAGAAGGGGCCCAAGCCATATTTCTGGTTTCAGTTCTTCTTTAAATTGAACATGTTCTCCCTTCCCTCTCATCCTCAGGTTCTAGAGCGTCTCCAGCAACGTGGTTTCGAGATCGCCGGCTCCTGCGGCGGAGGCGTGGACTCGTCCCAATTCAGCGAGTACGTCCTGAGGAGGGAACTGAGGAGGACAAATCAGCGAGGCCCCAATTCAAACAGGATAAAGCAGGAGCAGCTGGACTAAAAAAAAAAACCCTCCCAAACTGTAGGGGGCACTAGACTTTTCTGTCGCGATCAAATGCTACAGACCTCTACGGACGATTCTTCTTCATTTCCTTGTTGATGTTCCAGTTTTCTTAAACTTAAGAACCATCTAGGGAATAAAAATAAAGTGCAAGAGGAGATTTTTGACAAGACATTCGAGAAGTTTGAGATTGCAAGGACATTTGTGATTGTCTAGCCCCCAATAAACCAATTCCACAGGATTTATAAGAGCTGGATACCCAAACAAAGTTTATTTTAAAACTTGGAGCCTACATTAGGTTGAATACATGAATTAAGTCTTTTATTGCTGATGTTGTACTGGGTTGTCATTGGTGGATTGATTTTGTGGCCCGATTGGTTTTCAAGTATTTAATCTTAAAAAATAAAACTGATGGAATTGTCATAAAAATTCAATTTCAATGATGCATTTCAAACAGAGTTTCCAGTTAACATTGTTTATTATTGTGATACAAATGAAGTGGTTTTGCATTAGTTGAGGTTATTTTTAATGTTTTATGCCATCAAATGAAAAAGATAATAGTTTCATTAAAGCTTAAATTCCTGATAAAGACATTATTTTGTAAATGTTTTACACCATTTGCCTCATTGGGGGGGGTGAACCTCAACTCCATGTGCACCCTTGGGACTTATTTAACTGGATCATAATCTTACCTTGAGTCTTGTACATTTTCATTGTATATGTGTTTGTGTTTTTTACATTTTTTAAAACGAATTTGTTGCCTAAGACATGACTGAACAGATTAAAAGTTATTGTTCTACCCAACTCCAAGATGACGTTTTTTGTTTGAAGTTGTATATAAAGTATTTCTAAGATTACTGGCCTACGCTCTCTAGTTTTAAGAGGAATGTAGCACAAAAATGTGAAATAAATCTCGGCTAAAATTGTCACCTGCTGTTTTGACTTTTCATACATCTACAAATGATTCAGGACTTTTACCTTAGTGAACGCACACTTTATCTCGAGCAAACCATCAAGGCGGTATTCTACCTTGGAGGTTTATGCTGGTGCATCAGAGACTACACAGGACACTCTTTACTTAGTTATATTGAATGGAGTTGACTTCTCCACGCAAGTCCTGTCAGTTGTGTTTCCACATATTCCTGCAGGGCCAGAATCCAAAGTGAAATCCCACACAGAGCCCCGTCGTCTTGTCTCCGTTCCTTTTGGCAGAATCTCCACTTTCTTTGGCTATCTGCCGTTTATGCTATATGTCTCCCTTTCAGGCCTCTTCGCCCCAGATTCCCTTTAAAGATGATTGTTGACGACCAGAGGTGCAACTGGGAGTCTCACACACTGCTTTGTTTAAACAATTAGTCTTTTCTTCGTTTTTGTCATGCATTTGCATTACAGATGGAAGCCATCAACAGACATCCTTCTGTAGTCTTTGAAATCATCTGTTCATCCTTGGATTTTACACATTTTAAGAACAATTTGACCAATTTTTTGGAATTTTATCATTTTTTTTCCTAAGAAACTTTTTTTACAGCTGTATTATATTAACTTTTGTAAACCAAAAGTATAGAAAATTGCAAGTGTAAAAATTAATCAATCAAAGAATTGATTAGAATTACATTTATTTGTTAAATTTAAATGTATTTAATACAATCCCACCAAATCGGTCTGAGGTAAGTTGTTATTTGAACCGACCTGTACCAGAGGTCTGCAACACGAGGCTCTGGAGCCACATGTGGCTCTCTAGTTAAAGAAAAATAAAAAGTTTTTAATTTAAAAAGGTAACTAGTAAAGTAAAAGAAGAAGAAAAGAGTAGAGTAAACTGACTCAAATGTTATTCAACTGATTCACAAATAGGATGTGTCCCTCCACAAGACACCTGACTACAGTACCCATAATGCTCCAACAATCCATCAAGCGTTTGAACCTTGTGGCCTCAGAATTTAACAACTTTTGACAGGTGTTTGAGCGCAGTTTACAGCAGAAAATTAATTTGATTTCAAACTTTAATGAATCAAAATGTAAGGCCAATTTTCTATTTTTGAACAAATTAAATGATTTTAGATATGCTGTTTTATGTAACTGATACTGTAGGGGTCACTTCATAAGCTCTGATATATTTTATTCAGATTTACAAACTTCTGTCTGAGATTTACCACAAATTGTAAAATATGTTTTTTAATTACTTGCTGTATTAAGATGATAATGATTCCAAATGTGAATGGATATGCCATTAATTATTTTTTACTTGTTTGTTTGTACATATAAATACACTTAAATATCTTGAAAGAGAATCTGTAAAACTTCACCTGCCCTGTTCAGTACTAGGTGTGGTTGAGTTTTTGGCTAAATATGTCCCGGTTCAATTTTAAGTCAGTGAGTCAGATTGTTCAAAATCAACCAATAATCATTAAATAATGCAAACTATGAATCGGATTGTTGTTAAAATGAATTGTTACAGCCCTAGTGAAAATATTTGATTTAGTTGGGGATCTTATGCCCGACACTGCAAAGTAAAAAAAAAAAAAATCATCAAAAGGTCTGCCCTCTGAACATTTTGTGAACTTGGCAGACAGATTCCCGCCTTGATCCTCCACATATCCAGAATACACCCTCATAATGACAGAACTGCCTACACTGGGTGTGATGGAACAGCAAGTTGGAAGTCAGAACTACATTAACATTATTTTAGGCCGTGTGCACAAGTTACACCATGAACCATTTGATGGAATCTGTGACTTTTATAGACCATTATTGAAAAACAACTTGTATTAAACTACAAGTTGTAACAATCAGGACTAAATTGGGGGATATAAGCATGTTTCACCATTTGGAAGAAACTGAATCATAAAAATCTTAATTACCTTTGATGTTTTTATTTGTAAAATGGTCCCTTATAGATAAACTGAATTGAAAGGTTGAGTTGGAATTTTGATCTTTTGGTGAAGAACAAAACTTGATTCCATATAAATATTGTAAATATTTAATTTTATACATTTTTTAACCAAAAAAAAAGCCTAGTTCACAGTGTCAGTAGATACAGACATTAGCTAGATATATGATATTACCCACAATAATGGTAGTGTTAATGCTGTAAGATGAATGTGGCTGCTGAGGATGCTGAAGCCCCCCCACCCAAAAAAAGGAAAAACATCTAAATGAGCCAAAACAGCTAGCATAATGTTAAAACATTAGCTAAACTCTTAATTATTCTAAAAAAAAGTATAAATCATCCAAAAAGAGCTAGCACAATGCTAAAATATTAGCTAAACTCTAAATCATTCGAAAAAACTGGAAAAAAGTCTAAATTAGCCAAAACAGCTAGCATAATGTTAAAACATTAGCTAAACTCCAAATTCTCCTAAAACATAAAACAAAAGTCTAAATTAGCAAAAACAGCTAGCATAATGCTAGGATATTAGCTAAATTCCAAATTATCCTAAAATTTAAAAAAAATGTTTAAATTAGCAAAAACAACTAGGAAAATGTTAAAATATTAGCTAAACTCCAAATTATCCTAAAAAACGGGAAAATGTCTAGATTATCCAGAAAGAGCTAACAAAATGTTTAAATATTAGCTAATCTCCAAATTATTCAAAAAATAACAAAAAAAACCTGGAAAAATGTTTAAATTAGCCAAAAACG
>NC_050528.1:8377539-8389824 GCF_002922805.2 Oryzias melastigma
ATGTCTAAATTATCCAAAAAGAGCTAGCAAAATGTTCAAATATTAGCTAATCTCCAAATTATTCAAAAAATAACCCCCCCAAAAAACTGGAAAAATGTCTAAACTAGCCAAAAACGGCTAGCAAAATGGTAAAATATTAGCTAAACTCCAAATTATCCTAAAAAAACCTGTAAAAATGATTAATTAGCCAAAACAGCTAGCATAATGTTACAATATTAGCTAAACTCCAAATGATCCTAAAATATTTTAAAAGTATCTAAATGAGCCAAAACAGCTAGCATAATGCTAAGATATTAGCCAGGCTCCAAATAATCCCCCCAAAATATGAGGAAAAAAATGTATTTTTTGCCAAAATAGCTAGCATATTGCTAAAATATTAGCTTAACTCCAAATTAGCGTAAAAAACTGGAAAAATGTCGATATTACCAAAAAAAAAAACCAGAAAGCATTTTGCTCAAATTAAAGCTACACAGCAGCCTCTCAACAGTAGCTCATGTGGTTTACAGATTGCAGGTTTGGACACAGTGATGTCCAAAAACTCAGAGAAACTGTCAAAGCCTGGAGACGTTTTCAAACAATCATTTATCAAAAAAATAAATCAATGGGTTTTGTCACGATAACAAAAATGAATAGCTTAGTTCCCAAAAAATGTGTTGCAATAACATTCGGTAACATCTGCAGAAAATAAAATAAAAAATATTGTGGATTTTTTTTCATGAAGTAAAAACCAGAGCAAACACAAGGATTAGAGCTGCAGTCTCAACTTTTTTTGATTAGTGGGTTTAAGTTAGAAAAAACACGAGTGTTGTTAGCAGCTCCACACAGAGTATTAACAGAAATTTGGTTTTTAACTTAGCAGCAAGCTACTTTTCAGCACCTTGTTTAAGAGTGTAACCTGAGGGAAAGCTTGAGCATAATGAGACCTTGTCCAGCCTTCTCGCCTCTCACTTCCCGATTTCTGACTAACTTTAAAAGGAATTAGAGATTTTCTTCTCTCAGGACACAGTCTGCTGGAATAAAAGATGAATAGCATTAAGAAAGTGATTTCCACTACTTTAAAGGACGGGGTTGGAGGAGAATAAAGCAATTGGAGACCCTCCCCTCGTCGGTGTTGTGACTGCGATGGCGTCTTTTTGACTTTTCTCCAGTGATTAGACCCAGTCATCAAAAGGCAGAGAAGGGCCTGGAGGAGGCGGCCCTGGCCATCTTTGCCCCCCCTCCGCAGGCTCTGCTTACTCATCAGAAGTGAAGGTCAGTGGACGGACTCATTCAAGATCGCCACCCATCACATCGCTCGCTTCTACAGAAAACATCTGGAATTCTATCTCGCTTTATTCAAGCTGTTTTTAATGCTGTGCTACAAGTTCCTCCTACCTTAATTGCAAAAAAAGTACTATTGACTATTTTTGCCCGCAAAATAATTATAAATGTAACCTGTGGCAAAAAAGAAACAACTCCCACATCTCTCCCCTGCCATTTCTCCGTCTCTTCTTCTCTTCCTTTTTCTCCTTCCCTCCCTCCCCCACACCCAGCCTCAGGAGCTGATTTCAAATTTTCAAAGGTATCTCATAGTGAGGCAGAGAGATTGAAGGTTCATAAATACCTTTATTATAATATAATGGTCGTATATTTCCACCCATTATTTCTGGTGGAAGAATTAGTTCATTTGTGGGATAAATGCTGTCGCCTTAAATGGGCTTTGATGGACAGGATCTTATCACAAAAAGAGCTGAATAGTTCAGACAGAGTTTGATGCTTCAAGTTTGATCTTAGGTATAAAAGTATAAAACACATATAAGGATTTTTGCTTCAAAATTTCTTCAAGTTTTGCAAAGAAAATGTTGATTCAATGAGTTTCAAACAGAGATCAGAGATTAATTGATAAGTTTCCAAATAAGGCCTCTTCTTTTAAAAGAGTTTTATTTTTTTCTAAACAGCATCCAGAACTTTGTCATTTAAAGAAAACTTTTTACCACTGAGGTCGAAAAAGTGTTTTTTATTACATACTATGTAAAATAAAGATCTACGGAGCCCCCCAAGTGCCAGAAGTAAAAAAATGAATAATTCAAATTAATAATATGGATTATTAATTCAAGAGCATGGATTAATAATCTATGCTCTTGAATTAATAAATTGTGGTCTTGAATTAATCATTTAATGCTCTCGGATTAATAATCTGTCATCCTAAATTAATAAATTGTGGTCTTGAATTAATAATTTAATGCTCTCAGATTAATAATCTGTCATCCTAAATTAATAAATTGTAGTCTTGAATTAATAATTTAATGCTCTCAGATTAATAATCTGTCATCCTAAATTAATAAATCGTACTCTTGGATTTATAATTCATCATCTCGGATTAATAATGTGCTCTCAGATTCATATGTTGTGCTCGTGGATTAATAATCTGTCCTCTCTGATTAATAATTCGTGCCCTCGAATTAATAAATTGTACTCTCCAATTAAAAATGTGTGCCCTCGGATTAATAATCCATGCTCTTGGATTAATAATTTGAGTTTTTAACTAAATGAATCTTGCTCTTGGGTTAATAATTCATGCTTTCAGATTAATAAATTATCTTCTCGGATTAATATGTGCTCTCAGATAAATATTTTGTGCTCTTGCATTAATAATTTGTCCTCTCAGATTAAAAATACGTGCACTCGGATTAATCGTTCATGCTCTCTAATTGATAAATTATGCTCTCGAATTAGTAATTTGTCCTCTCGGATTAATAATCCATTATTTTAACTTAATAAATCACGCTCTTGGATTTATAATTAATGCTTTCAGATTAATAAATTGTCCTCACAGATATGTGCACAATATGTGCGCTCAGATAAATATGTTGTGCTCACGGATTACTAATCTGTGCTCTCAGATTAATAATTCGTGCTTTCGGATTATTAATCCATGCTCTCGTATTGATAATACACACTCTTGAATAAAAATTCACGTCCTTAAATTAATGATCAGTAGATTTAAAACATAACTAGTGCTCTCAGATTCATAGTTTGTTCCTTCAAATTAATAACTCGTGCACTCGGATTATTAATCCATGCTCTGCGTTTATAATTTGTGCTCTCGAAATATTAAATAATGCTCTCAAATTAATCATTTTTGTTCTCGGATTAATAATTCATGCTCTCCGATTTATAACTCTTGCGCGTGATTTATCAATGTTCTGCGTATTTCGTTTTTTTCAAGCAGTTGTAAATCTGGAACAAACAAGAAAAGTGCTGTTGGGAAACCCCTGTAGCATTGTAACGTAGGCACTACAGTCAGCCGTTTTTGAGTCAGCTTCCCTCGTCCAAGAGGGAATCTGGATCAAAACTTTACAGCTGGATAGCGTCGATATCGCTCGCCATTTTTGTTGCACCGCTAATGTTAGCTTGGGGTAGTGAGGGGCTAGAAGCCAGCGGGAGAGAATTTAAACCAAGGGATGATGGGATATAAGGGGAGGTTTACTTTTGTGCAAACAGCCCCAACTCAGAGGCGAATATCAAATGAATTCCACTCTGCAAAAAAACTATGTCCTAGAAAATGACATTTTTTTATTTTTCTTAAAAATGGCATAATCATAATTAAAAGACCACTGGGAAAGAACGTCCAACTGCTGCAGAGATATTCATGAGAAATAGAAAAATGTCCTTTAAGGGCCTCTAGAAAAAAAAATACTTAAACCAGAGAGTTAAAAATTGAAGATTAAAGATTGGAATAGCCGATAGTATTTTTACCGGTGGAACTGATTTCCATCTTGGTTATACCAATATTGAAGACATGGTTAAACAAAAAAAAAAACATGTTTTTATTGTGTAGGAACGATGTCATGCAAATAAAGTGTATTTGCCTCGTAATTTAAATGTAGATTCTGGTGAGTGCATCCAAGGTGAAGAAAAACCAATTTTTAATATTTGTTTGAGTAGATAAAAGCAGTGAAGAGAAAGATAGAGCGATCATTTCATAACTTTAATAACTCCTCATAGGTAAAGGTCACACAGCCTGCTCTGCTTAACAGCTTCAGTTGCAATTATTTACCAGCCTGTGCTGCTAAATGGAAATGTAAAGAGGATGAATGTTTCAATTTACCAATAAAACTGTTTTTTTGTCCTAGAAGTCCTAGAAGAAATACAGATGATAAAAGAAATATTCAATTTTTTATTTTTTATTTTTAAATAAATGAGTAACCCTTTAGCTAACCATCAAGACAAAATCAATGTTTTTTCCTGATGCTTATTGCATAGATCTGGAACCTTTAAGAGGTCAATTATTACAGACCACAACCCAGTAGGAGCCACAAAATCTTACATCACCTTTTACTATAATGATTAATATAATTAAACAGTTTTTTTTTTTCTTTTTTGGGGGGCAGAAATAAAACATGAACACAAAGATAAAATTGCCTTTTTTCCCAAAATACTCATAAAATACTCTTTTCCCCCACAAAACACTAAATTTTCTACAATGTACTCAATTTTGCCCACAAAAACTCAATTTTGAACAAAAAAAACACAACTTTGTGCATAGAAAATACCAATTTGTGCCCTCAAAATACAAATTTTTGCTTAAACAGTCATTTTTTACTACAAAATAATTTTTTTTCCCACAAGATGCTTATTTGTGTCCACAAAAAACTAATTTGTGGATAAAAAATAACAATTTCTGCCAAAAATTGCCAACTTGTGCCCACAAAATACTTATTTGTGCCACAAAATACAAATTTATTTATACAAAACATTTAATTTGTCCCCACAGAATAATAATTTGTGCCCTAAAAAATGTAATTGGTTCCCACAAAATATACTTTCAACGTTTGACAGAGGTTTATATGACATCCTTTCAAAATAAAAGTCCCCTAGTGTCACATAAAATAGTCCCAGTGGTGCAAATGTAGCGGTAGGTAGTGTGATGTCAGCAGTGATCAATTACCAATTAGTTGACTATTAAAATCATCGTTTGTGGGAGCCCTACTCACGATAAATGTTTTAAACGTAAGTTTTCTAAAAGTGTTCGACCATTTTGTTGAACAGGCAGCTAAAGGGTTAAAGCAATTGTTTTTTTTGTTTTTTTTTTATGCAGACATGCCCCCAAATATCAGATTACTTTTCCCTATTTTTAAGCTAAAGGTCTTTAAATGGAAGAGGTACATCTATGATTTAAGCAAGAACACTTTATCTTTTAAGGAGGACCGACAGTAGTTCAATTGTTTGATTTTTTTCTTTATGCCACAGCCTATTAGCAGTTTATAGTTTCCACCTTCCACATGCACACAAATCACTCCCATTCACCACAACATAGCCCAATTTTATTTAACTCCAAGGATAAATACTTTATATAAAATGTTACTCACCATCCAGGCTTCCCACCACAAACATTCCAACCTGAGGATTGTACACGTCATCATACAAATATAGGAAACAGGAAGTGACGTCACATGCCACAAGTTTTTTCTTTTTGTCAAAATGCTTTTGTCTCAAACTTATTTCTGTTAAAATAACGTTTGATTATTTCTACTTTTGTTTAGGACATCCCCGGGTGTGAGGCAGGAGTTTTATTTAAAGAAATGTTTGGTTAATTGGCCTGTGGGAGGGGCTAAGCCTTAATGAGGGGAGAACTTTTGACAGTTTGGGGAAAGAGCGGTTCACGTTGCAGTGGTGGTAACACGCTCTCAGAGTTGTTGTTTTTGTTTTTTGGGGAACAGTAAATACCAATATTTATTCTTTGAGTCATCTTGGTTTGGCTCAAGGTTTGTTGATAAGTGTTTATGATGTATAGGTTGTTGGGAAAACAGTGAGTGAAGTAATGAGTATCAAGTTAAAGGTTGTTTTAATTTGATTGTTGTTCAGCGTTTGTCCATGTCTCTCTAGTTACATCACGTTATGCCCGGCTATGCGGCCATTTTGTTCCAGTTGTTCCACTCCGAGCACTCAGCCTATTCAGACTAAGAAACTCAGAGCGAACCAGAACTCAGTCCAATTGGAAACAAATCAAGACCACCTTGACAGTCGGGTCAGAAAGCGGTTCCTGGTCCCAGATCTTGGGTGTATTCAGACTGAAAATTTGTTCCAGATTATCAGGTGAAGTGGAACTCTGGTTCACTTAAAGCAAGCCAAATATGTCCAGTCTGAATACACCTCAGATAAACTGGACACGAGGCTGAGGTGAAAAATAGGGCTAATTGTTGAAGCAAAAGTAGGAAAACAAGTTATAGGTACAGAGTCCCCGAGGGACATCGAAGCAAAAAAACATGATTTTTCTTAAAAAATATATATATATATTCTGGCTACTATCTGGTGCACACCAGATAGTATCTAGTGCTCACCAGATAGTATCTAGTGTTCGCCCGATATTAACCAGATACTATTTAGTGCTCATCAGAAAGTATCTAGTGCTCACCAAATAGTATCTAGTGCTCACCAGATAGTAACCAGATAGTATCTGGTGCTCACCAGACAGCATCTAGTGCTCACCAGATAGCATCTAGTGTTCGCCAGATGGTAACCAGATAGTATCTAGTGCTCACCAGATAGTAACCAGATAGTATCTGGTGCTCACCAGACAGTATCTAGTGCTCACGACATAGTATCTGGTGCTCACCAGATAGTATCTGGTGTTTGCCAGATAGTAACCACATAGTATCTATTGCTCACCAGATAGTATCTAGTGCTCACCAGATAGTATCTAGTGCTAACCAGATAGTATCTAGTGCTAACCAGATAGTAACCAGAAAGTATCTAGTGCTCACCAGATGATATCTAGTGCTCACCAGATTATATCTATTCCTCACCAGATGATATGTAGTGCTCACCAGATTATATCTATTGCTCACCAGATAGTATCTAGTGCTCACCAGATAGTAACCAGAAAGTATCTAGTGCTCACCAGATGATATCTAGTGTTCACCAGATAGTATCCAGTGCTCACCAGATGGTATCTAGTGCTCACCAGATGGTATCTAGTGCTCACCAGATGATATCTAGTGCTCACCAGAGGATATCTAGTGCTCACCAGATGGTATCTAGTGTTCACCAGATGATATCTAGTGCTCACCAGATGATATCTAGTGTTCACCAAATGATATCTAGTGCTCACCAGATGGTATCTAGTGTTCACCAGATGGTATCTAGTGCTCACCAGATGACATCTAGTGCTCACCAGATTATATCTATTGCTCACCAGATAGTATCTAGTGCTCACCAGATAGTAACCAGAAAGTATCTAGTGCTCACCAGATGGTGTCTAGTGCTCACCAGATTATATCTATTGCTCACCAGATAGTATCTAGTGCTCACCAGATGATATCTAGTGCTCACCAGATGATATCTAGTGTTCACCAGATAGTATCTAGTGCTCACCAGATGATATCTAGTGCTCACCAGGTAGTAACCAGATACTATTTCGTGCTCACCAGATACTATTTGGAGCTCACCAGATTCTACCTGGTGCACACCAGATAGTAACAAGAATTTTTTTTGTTTTTTTTCCTTATTTTAATTTTTTTTTACTTCGATGTCCCTTTAGGCGCTCCATATGAACACAAAATCAGACTTCTTTTTCTTTGACTTTTTTTTATCAACTTCTCTTCTTCTCTGTTTTTAAAGTCTTAATTGGAAAAAATAAACAATTTTACCTCATATTTGAATAAGTCACACTTGTTCTTCAGGTCCAGCTGTAGTTGTGGCACAGTGGTCATTACACTGTGCAAATTGTGAGATGAAGCCATATCAAAATGATATTTATTCTGTCTGAGACTATTAGCACAGCAGAAGTGACATGTTTAGCAGACAGATGAGTTCAAGTTCAGCTAAAAACAATACTTTTCCACAGCTCTTTTTGAATAAAACTTTGTTTTTTTTTAATTGCAAGAAGTTTTTTTTCCCAAAGTGCAACATTTTTATCTATAAATTGGGTTCAAACAGCTTGCACACTCAAGAATATGCAGGTATCTTGCCAAACGGAAGATAAAAGCTCTGAACTTACCTTCTTTGTCGACATTTTTCAACTCCAGCCAGGAGACTTCCTCTAATGATTGGACCGCAATATGGGGCTGCGCTCCAAGGGTTGGGAATATGAGGTAATGCTCAACAACATCCTATGCTTTCCATTGTTTATTTATCAGTCAGGCCTTGAATTATGTTGTGCTTGCAGTGAAGAGTCTCCGACCCCTGCAGGCCCCTTGCCGTACTCCGCACACTTGGAGGGGATCATTTATATTCTACTCCAGAGGTAATGGAAGAACACGAGATTGGGAAGCAGCTCAAAGACCACTCTGCTCGTGAGGCTTGAGGCACAGAGCATGTTGGTGTTGATTCTCAGGCATTCAGGTCATGGCAATCCCAGGATTTTTTAAAACACGAGGCACATGTTCCTCTTTTCGGGTTGGATGACAGGTGGGAGTCTGAACTTCTCCTTATATGAGCTGGAAACTTTCAGTTGGTGAGCTAGAAACTGACTGAAACATGTTTTTCCAGTTTGATGAAAAGTTCCCACACAATCACACACAAGTGTGTCTTCTTTTCTTTTCACATTAAAAGCCTGCCTACATTTTCAGCAGTAGTGCTTTCTGACCAGTGAAGTTTTATGTAAAATGCTGAAGGTGCCACATTCTAACCTAAATCGAAAAAAGCCTTTAGGGCGTTTTGAGAAAATTGTATTTTTTGGCAAAATACAAAAAAAACATCAGCAAACTTACTCCTTCCCTCACTCTTTTATTTATTTCCATCCTCCTTTTGGCTGAAAATTAATAAGGCATACCTAGCCTTGATTAAAAGGTCTCAACTATATTTTGTTTCTCACCAGTGGCAAGCCTCCACCCTTTTGCATGGAAAGACCTGCAAGTAAGGAGTGCTCTAATGATTCTGGAGCTTGCCATTCGAGTCCCACCCATCCATCATAGTGGTAAGGCCAGCGGCTTTATTATAATACAGAGGACAGACATGCTCCCAGGCTATGTGGGACACAATAGAGGTCTTTCAACAGACCTATAAATACATGATCTGTCAGAGTTGCTGTCCTGGGGGCGCTCTCAGCCAGGCTCTAGCCCTTCGGTTGGCCATCACTTATGCTAAGATATGCACCAGCCCTGGGGCTAAGGCTAAGGCTCAGTTCATTTCAGCCCCTCATCAACCACCACGTTCTACCTCCAGCCACGAGAATAAATAAGAACGAGATGAAAAAAATTCATTTATTATGACGGAGGGTAAAACCTTAAAAAAAAGAATAAACAGTGATAGCTGAGTGCTGACTCTCTGGCTGCAACATCTAAAAAGCTTTTTGCTAATTTATCACTTTTTTTGTATTCAACTGAGCACATAAGGATGAGGAAAAATCTGGCATTACTTGTTGTCTTTTGTTGCAACACACTCGCAAGTAGTAACACATGTCTAAAGAGCCATCTACAAATGTCTACCCTGGAACATGTTTATTGAGAATATTTAAAGTCAAACTCCGATGAAAATTATGTTTTTTGAGTTTTTAACATTTATGTGTGGCGTTTTTTTTATGAAAGTGAACAAATGTAATAGGAAATTATTTCATTTTTGTATTTCTGAGTATTTCTCCTTTTAAATCGCTGTTATCAAACTGTCATAGACAGATTCTGTTTGAATTAATGATCTTCTTTACGTCACAACAGCTCTGCTGCACATGCGCTAAACCCCTCATCTGGTCTGACGTTCGGCCACTTTTAACAGTAAAAGAGCCATTTGGGCTCTTTTTCTACTCATCAAAACCTAGAAGGAGCCGCATAATCTTACTTTAGCTTTTAAGAAATTGGAATTTACATTCATGACTATCTTTTTTTTATATAGATATATGAATTATATCAATTTTTTGGCATGAACAAATGCAAAAATATAAAAAAAACTACCATTTGTCAAAATGGGATTTTTAAAAACATTTTTACCTTTAGTAGAGGCCAAATTAGCAAAAAAAAAGCTAGCTTGAATACTATCTGAACTCCAAATTAGCGAAAAAGCTAGCTTGAATACTATCTGAACTCCAAATTAGCATAAAATACCTCAGTAAATTAAATCAGCCAAAATGTTAGCATGTTGCTAAAATAAAATCTAAACTCTAAATTAGCCTAAAATCTCTGGAAGATAACAGATTAGCCAAAAATGTTAGCATATTGCTAAAATATTAGCTGAACTACAAATTAACATAACAAATTAATTAGAGGCCAAAAAACAAAGCTAGCTTGCTCCCTAGATACTAGCTGAACTCCAAATTAGCGAAAAAGCTAGCTTGAATACTATCTGAACTCCAAATTAGCGAAAAAGCTAGCTTGAATACTATCTGAACTCCAAATTAGCATAAAATACCTCAGTAAATTAAATCAGCCAAAATGTTAGCATGTTGCTAAAATAAAATCTAAACTCTAAATTAGCCTAAAATCTCTGGAAGATAACAGATTAGCCAAAAATGTTAGCATATTGCTAAAATATTAGCTTAACTACAAATTAGCATAAAAAATTAATTAGAGGCCAAAAAACAAAGCTAGCTTGTTGCTCAATTACTAGCTGAACTCCTAAATGGCCTAAAATTCATCAGTAAACTAAGCTAGTCAAAAAAGTTAGCCTGTTGCTAAAATAGAAGCTAAACTCTAAATTATCCTAAAAACTCCAGTAGATAACAAATTAGCCAAAAATGTTAGCATGTTACTAAAATAATAGCTTATAAAGCTCCAATTTTTTGAGAATTACTGTTTTAGTTTTCTTCACCCAGAGAGCTACCATGGAGGGATGGAAGAGACACATGTGGCTCTGGAGCCGCAGGTTGCAGACCTTTGGGCTAGCGTGTCTAGTTCAGGTTCTGGAAAAGAGAAGATAATCTTCACATTTCTTTGGTCAAATAAGCCGTCACTGGATTTTTTGTGTGTTTCATACAATACTTAGCTTCTTGATGTGACCACGGAAATGTGAACGGCGGCTCATTTGACAGCAGTTGTAACTGTTTTTAAATCAATGAAAGAGCATTTTGATGTTAGCTTTCATTATTTTCTGCTCTGAGAAACCATTGGATTGAATGTATTGATCACAGCAACGTCAATAAACATTGGAGAATTAGCTAAAAGTGTCTTTGGTGAACTGGAAGGAGAAAGAATCAGGATTTTGGAGGAAGTTCTGTCCATGAAGATCTTCACTTCCTCATCTGAGCTGACATCCAGATCAGAACCATACAGCTGGACATTACTGATATTTCTGATATTTTTATAGCAGCGGTGAAGATTTACTGTAGTGAGACACATAGAGCTAAAAGCCACGCCCCCTCAGAGGAGATTTTGGAAACAGATCAACATGAAAAATGACTTTTTAAGACATTTAGGTTGTGGGATTTTGGTTAAAAACGTCATAATCATAATCAAAACACTAAAAAAATTGTCATGGGGTACTATAAGATGATATGCAGCTCTTCTTCATCCTCCTCCCTACTTCCTTCCATGATTAATCTCAGGTGAGAATCCCTTTTCACAGTTACCTCTGAGCCAAGATCAGCGATCGTGGAGCTGGGTGTGTTCTTTTTTTAGAGATTATTGTGGATGGAGGCTGTTGCACCTTAGAATAATAAACAGGTGAACACTTGTAAGTATGTATGATTCTCTATCTCTGCACCAACGTTGATGCATTAAAATCATATTCATCCTCCAGGGATAAAACCAGCAGCAGATTATGTCCAGAGTACACGGAGTGGAAATCCAAATGACAAATCCCTCAACAACCCTCACCTGGGCAGGAGGATGCCGGTTATTTCACCAAATCCTGACAGATGAGGGTGTGTTCAAACGTTTGTAGAACCCTGGGCGCCATATCTGCCATCTTCTACAAGGAAAGGATCACCTTTTTCGGTCTCCTTCCACCACGCCCTACTAAGGTGATCCCTCGCCGGCCAAACCAGCCAGGTGGAGGGCGGTTAGTGTTCACAGCTGTAGTTTGCAGTAGTATAAACCTGCAGGCCCGGAGACCCAGCAGCGTTCTCAGGACCGCAATCTCAGGACCGCATTCTTGGGCCCCTGGGTTTTTTAACACAGCGCCCCTACTGGCTGGATAAATTACCCAGTTGTTTATGTTGTAACAGCGTTTCGATCATGTTTTTTATTCTTACTACTCTCGTGTGCAGTGTGCCTCGTAAAGTCTTCAGAAAGTAACAAAACAAACTTAAACCAGTAGGGGAGCTGGGTTAAAAAATCCTGGGTCCTGCGAATGCTGCTGGGTCTCCGGGCCTGCAAGTACACCCTTCTCGATTTTTGTGCCTTCCATAACACAGAACAACACCCCCCCCCCCCC
>NC_050528.1:8389836-8430568 GCF_002922805.2 Oryzias melastigma
CAGCCTCCTCCACCCCCAAGCACTCCCTCCCCAACTCCTTCTTCTTCTTCTGTTTCTCCCAGATCTCTCTTTGCCACAGCTGCTGCCTCCTGGCCTCACCCAGAGCCTTCAGGAGGCTTCCCAGCTCCCTCTCCGTTCGCCCCGCAGCCAAGAAGGAAAAGCAGGCAAAGGGAGGAAAATAAAACTTCAGGCACATCACGCAAGGCCATCTGGGTAATCTTGTTCAAAAGGCTTAAGGTGATAGCTGCAATTTACACAGGCTAAAAAAAAAAAGACCTCATTTCCATACCTACCAGCCTCAAGGACCTGAAATTGAATAAACTAAAAATTAGAAAAGAATTACAGTAAAACCAATACGGAATATTCAACATTAGTTCATTTTGTTCTTCTAACACCCCCCACCTACCCCCTTTCACTCACACATTCCCTGATTTCCCAAGAAAGAGGCTGACAAGAAGGTGCCACGGACCGCTAACAGGCGCACACCGAAACACCTCCATTCAAAATGCACACGCAGACGCACACACAGCCGAGGGGGGAAACAATATTTGTGATGAAAGAAAATCAAACTGAAATCCAACATGTTAAAGTCAAGATGATTAGTGTGAAAATGTAAAAGCATCCTCAACCGGCATATCCCACAGTCATAAAGATATGTTAATTTGCAGCTTAATGGCTGAAAGCGTCATTTCGCTTATATAAACCTTGAAACACGCTGCATTTCTGAAATGTGCCTTAACTTAATGAAGTAAACACCAGCACAAAACAATAAATGCCCCAATTAAAGAACAGGCATGAAGAGAAGTGTCTATTTCCCGTTCTGCCCCTGCAGACATATGTACCCGAGCGTATTTGTGCATGTACCCACACTCAGAAGCATATGTGCACATCAAGCCTCCACGTCTCACATTAGCATATGTTTAAGATGTAGGTTATCTGCTGTAAGATCCGGGCTACATGTTTGTGAATCAGAGTAACTATATATATGAGTTACAGTATAATTAGTGCAGAACGTAGTCAGGATTACTCCTCATAATTGCATGCATGTTACTAGAGCATATTGTGCGTTAAGGGCAGGACGTGCCATCCTCGATTCTTTCTTCTTTCTTTCTTTCCTGCCCCCTATGTGTGTTTGTCATCTGGCCTGCTTCGCACCCCTGGGGGCCATTTCCCATCAGGCTCGCTGTGCTCCAATGTGTCCCGACAGACCTGATGAGATCTGAGTGGCTGACGGGTTTGTCCCTGCTGCCCGCTGTCTTTTCACTTCCCTGCTTCACTCACATATGTGCCTAAGTAACACACAACCTGGTGCAGTTTGCACCTCCCATTGGCGGCCGTCCAATAGGAAGACCCGTCAAACGTGACGTCAACGGGTAAAGTGACTTCCTGTTTAGGGGTTTAGAACGGCAAAGCTGACAGCCGTTTAAAGTAATTTTACCTAAATAATGAAAGATAACCTTAACAATTGTAATTGAAATGGGTTTGATTATGAAGGTAAATCAGATTTTATTTTTCTAATTTATGCTAACGCTAACACTAGCTTTCCACGATGGAGATGAGACGCAGAGCTCCAGAAGATCTTTTCTGTCCAGTTAAAGTTGATTAAATTTCCATGTTCACAAAATCACTAAAAACAGAACTAAAGTGAGACAATTTCAATGTCTTACAATAAAAAAAACTAATAACTGTTGTTTTATTTTTGACTCTGGTGCCGTCCAAGATGAAGGCAGAAACAATCTCTAGCCGGAAGCAGAAACTTTGCAACTAATTTTTAAGAACCCTTTCAAAAATTATATTTAAAAACTTTTAAGAACTATCAGCTTTTAAGCTTTTAAATGTGAATAAACTATAACTGTCCAGCAGTTTAGTGTGCAAGATGAGCTTCAAATGGAACAGAGAACTATAATCGTTTTATTTCATTCAAGTGAATATTAACAATTTGTATAGTTACACCCGTTTACCTCTGGAGAAAAAGCCGGTGAAATACAGTTTTTTTCTCTGTGAATCAGCTGATTATGGATGTCAAAGAGAAACATAAAACAGGTTCTGATCGACGACTTCCAGCCATTAATTTCAGGCGCCATATTTTTTCTCTGTGGCCAGATTCTCTTGTTATTTTCTGACGTAGCTCCTCTTTGCTTTTGATCATAATTTAATCTGATCCTTGTGGGATAATAAAGGTAAACAAGGATAATTTTTTTTTGTTGTTGTTGTTGGTTCCCTGTCCAACCGCTGAGCAAACAGATACGAGGTGAGAGTCGCTTGTGTTAGACAGATTTTACTGTCACATCAGGGGTTTATGATCCTCTGACATGCAAAGTGTATATTTGTACAAACTCCTTTAGTGTTTTATGCTAAACTTTAGTTATATTGGTTATGTTTGTATCTCTTTTTTTGTTGGACCAGATGGAAAAGTAGAGGAGGGATGTGGTGGTGGTGGGAAATGGGGAGGATAAAACAATTTTAAACCGTCAAAAAGAATATATAAGGAATTGATTCTTCGCATATAATTTTCTAAATGTGTGCAGCCAGTACTGAACTTTTGTCCTGGCCGCTCTTATTTTGAAACCGGAAAATGCGAGGCTTCATAGCGGCACTTTATACTCATTGTGCCACTTGGTAAACATTCCTGTTTTTACAATTACCCCTTAAAACAACAAATATCTCTTATTAAAACAACTACATTTAGCCTTGGGCGCAGTGGGGCGTGGCCAACATGCAGCCATGTTGCTGCGTCTGTTACTATGGCAAACAGGAGTTTTTGTGCTGATTGCACTTAAATCATGTTTGAATAACATCAAAGAAAATAGAACCTGTTCAAATGAAACGTTGATATTTTTAATAGAACTTCAAATTTTGACGATTTATTCAAATTTGTATTTCGATTTGTGAACGATCCAAGACAGGAAATGAAAATACAGTTCAGCAGGAGATTCATATGATCAATATTGTACATTTTTCTGTTGAAATTGGTATAATTACCTTTTATTATTTACGTACTATTGCGTTAAGCAGCGTTCAGCTGTCAGCTTTGCCTTTCTAAACCTGAACACCTGAAGTGTCTGTTCACATTTTCGGCCCTGTCCCCATTTTGTCTGACTTCACTGTAAAAAGGGTCAATTATAGGCTATCTCCTCAAATTAAAGGTCAATATTTTCAGTAGAGCCTCAAATACTGGAGGATTATTCAAATTTGTATTTTCATTTGTCAAAAATCTAAGCGTTACGGCAAACATTGTACAATTTTCAGTTACAATTGGTTAGGTTACCTTTTATTATCAAGTAATTAAAAAAGAAAAACTTGCAAAAAAAACCAAAAAACTCTTAATGGCGATTAAAAACAATTGAGATTTATAGGTCCATGTCTAATCCACTGCATTTATGAAAAATGTTTGATATTGATCGGTATCGGATTGATACCCAAATGCTCAGTATCACCCAGCCCAAGGGTCTGTGGCTCCAGATCCACATGTGGCTCTTTTATCTCTCCATGGCTCCTTGACCAACCATGAAATAATTCAGAGACACTGCTGAACAATTGTGACTACCTGCCACAGAGCGTCTTTTATTTTGAGGACAAGTTATGTGAGCTTCTGTCAAAAGTTAAAAAGAAAAAAAATCACATTTTGAGGGATGCTAGGTTATTTTTATATTTTTTCTTTTGTTTGTGCCAAAAAAAGACTTAATTCATATTTATTATGAAAAAAAAGGAAGGTCATGAATACAAATCTAAATTTCTTAAAGGTTAAAGTAAGACTAGGTTTTGATCAGTAGAAAACAAACCCAAATGGCTCTTATACTGTTAAAGGTTGCCGACCTCTGACCCAGCCCTGTTACACATAGCGGCGATATCGCCATTTTGTCTGTTTTGGGCGCCTGGCAGGCTTACTTTTCTCCACAGGATGACTGTTTTACGGGCCTCATTTCTACTTTTAGGATCCATTTGAATGTTTGCATAAATGTGAACGCTCAACTATGAAATACCGCTGGAGAGAAACAATGCCCTCTTGGTTCAGTAGCCATCTTCCACACACACACACACAGTCACACGAACGCCTGAGGGGATGCAGTAGGAGTGGGGGTTGGATACCATGAGACTAGGGCATCAAACTGGGGCTCCGAGACAGAGATATACCAACTGGAACCTTATAGCCACAGGGTGTGTGTCTGTATCTATGTATGTGTGGCTGCTCCTGTCCTTATGTTAACACAAACTCAATATGGAGGAAGCAAGTGATATACAAGGAAAGGAGGGGGGGCATTTTATGGAGGCTTTCTTTGTATGTGCCTTTAAATATAATCTAATTGCTTACAAATGGAGGACAGATTATTTTGCCTGGAGGGTTAAAGCTGATCTGATATCACCATCTAACAGTCAGCAGTGCTGGGCCACCTCATAGCTCACCTTGTTAGAATGGTACTCTTTAAGCAGTATTAAGTATTTTACTTTTTCCATAAAATGACAGTAACTTGAGGTTTCTGTAAAATAAGCAAGAGCACTTTTGGATTTTCACCACGGCGACTTTTATTGATATTTTATTGCTCACTTTGGGCTCCGCAGAATGATGCCTCAAGTTAACACTAATGATTTTTCTTTTTTTTATGATGTGTGATTAACTACCTTAGTTGAGATCACCTTAAGGTGGGTCCACAGAATCATGTCTTGTGGCTAAAATGAGCCACATAATGATGGATACGAGGCGACTAGAAAGAGGAGGAATAAAACAACCATATTGAGAGTTTGAATTCATTCTGGAGGTGCAACTATATCATAATTTGTGTTATTGATACAATTTAATGGATATATTGGTTCAAAACTTGATCCAATACGTTAGGGGCGTCAAACTCAATCGTACAAAGGGCCAAAATCCAAAACACACCTTATGCCAAACACTAAAACTACATTTTGAAACTTACTTTCTGTAACTTTTTAACATAGTTATGAACTAGATATATAATGCTAGTGTGAGTGCTGTGACCTGAATTTGGCCGCTGAAGAACTGAGATCATGGAAGCTAATAGCTGAAAACGCTAAAGCCGAACCAGCTAAAATATTAGCTAAATGCCAAATTAGCCTAAAAAACATAGGTTAGCCAAAAAAGCTAGCATGTAGCTGAAAAATAGCAAACTTCAAAATAGCCTAAAAAACTAAATTAACCAAAACAGCTAGCATGTAAATATTAGCCGAACTCCAAAGCAACCTAAAAAACGAAATAAAAAAAAAAACGCCTAAATTAGCCAAAACAGCTAGCATGTAACTGAAATATTAACTAAACTCTAAAATAGCCTAAAAAAATCGTAGTAAATGCTGAAATAGTCCAATAAACTAGCATGATGCTAATTTTTTAAACTTTAAAATGTAACGTTTTTAACATAATTATGAATAATAAAAAGACAAGAATATTATTCTAGAATAAATCAATTTTAACCTTAAATAACTTTCAATATTTTACCCTCCATTAAAATATATTTTGTCAAAATTATATAAGTTAGAAATAAGCGCAAGATAATACCGGGCCATTAATAACAATAAATTAAAATGATCTGGAGGGCCGGATCCGGCCCCCGGGCCTTAACTTTGACACATGTGGCTTACTGTATGTTAAAAAAGGTCAAGTAATATGTGATTGTAAAGAAAAGTTGTGTGTTTCTTATAACCTAAACGTGGTGTTATTAGAGACAATTAAAAATTGGCATCAGCAAATATCGGTTGTAAGAGAAATATCGATTGTCGGTATCGGACGGGAAAAATGAAATCGACCCCTCCCTAAGTTCATGATTGAGGCTTTAAAAAAAAAAACAACTGGTTTCAATTATTCGTTTCCTTAAAGGTTCCATCGTCATTTTAAATGATGGATGACTTGGTTTCACTTTATTTCTCCAACTTCTTCCACTTGAATTACACTGCAGCTGTGCTGCTCAAAGATGACACATAAAGTTGTCCGTTTCTGACGTGATGTTTTGACACTGTCAACTTGGAAAATTTCTTCCATCAAAAGCCCAAGGATATAGCCGCCATTTTAGAGGGGCACATGTGACCCTTTTCCGTGATCGTTCTAACTGATTCGCTGACAGGCGAGGAGGGGCTGCAAGAGGCCAGGCGGGTCAGGAGTCACTCGAGTCATGTGACGGAGCCCAGGGCGTCATTGGGAGTGACGGAGAGTCCAAGACGGAGAGCTGCGGTGAAGCTGCAAGCCCATGGGTGAAAATGAGGTCAGTGGCCACAGGAAGTTGGAAAAAAAAGTGCCCCCAGCTACTGGCCTTAATGAGAGCACATCCCCTGGGGTGTTTATATCCCAGCAGCCTAACTGCCACATGAAAAACTCCAATCTATATAGAGCGCTCCAGGCAGAAGAGAGCAGCCATTTTCATGGTCCATTCCCTATAAGCCAGGAGTCTTCCTGTGAGGTAAACAAACCAAAGTACAAAGATGTTCACCTCGGTATGGGGTCGGAGTTGTTTCATAATTCATAACGGGTTCCATGAGATCTTGTTTTTCTTGTTGATAAAATTGATTTAAGCTTAATAGATCAATAATTGATAAAATATAGATCAATTTAGCACATAAAGCTAAAGTCCGCTAGCTGGATGCTAATGTTTAATGGAATTTCCCATAGGACGGCTAATGCTAACGTTCGGTCGAACTAAACATACATTTCTGACTAAACATTTTTATTTACTCACTGGAATTAATTTTCCAAATTCTTTTTAAAAAGTATTTTTTTAAGTAACGATTTGTGGTCTAAAACACATTTTTTTTGCTCATACTTTCTTCTTCTTCTGGAATAAGGTGTAATGCTATAGCGCAATCGCCACCTAGTGGCCAAACTAGCAGAACAATGTTTACAATGTTAATGATCTTAACATTTTTGTTAGAATTTCTCCGTTTGAGAATCTATATAACACTGTATGCTAGTAAAAATCTAATTATTTTACTAATACATTTTACAGTATGTGAACTGTATCAGATTAATATAAATATATTCAAAACATTTAATAGATTATTAATGTATTTCTAAATAAATGTGTTTAAATGAGTAAACTCAAAATTAAATATAATTGAGAGGATTGAAAGAATCGAAAAAAAATGGGAATCAAATTAATTTAGACTCTTGTGAATCAAATCGAATTGTTTCTAGAAATTATTATCGATACCCAGCCCTATTTTTTTTGTGTTTGCTTTGACAGACCTGGAGTTCTGGACCCTTCACACAGTAAACTGACATATTAATAAAGTCTCTGCCCAGAGACCAAAAAGTCCCTCATACAACATACATTTACAGATATAAACTTTTGAGTTATTCATTAGATTTAGAAAATTATATAAAAAAAAATAACCACAAGCAATGCCTGAGGAGGGAAATCTCATTAACGGGTTTTCGATTCCACCTTTCAATACATTTGTTAAAAGTGCCAGAATGTTCAATTATCACTCGCCCTCCCTCACATCCAACACGCAGGACGGCGAGAAAACCCCAGAGAAACCTGCAGGGCCAGGGCGTGGCCTGGAAACCAAACATACATATGGACGGATACACAGTTCCCATTCATCCCTGCCTGAGTAATGGGCTTTCTGACCATTTGTTTAATACAGTCAACAAACAAGACAAGAGCTTGGGGGCTACTCAAGCAATAAGTGTGAGCAAATAAAACATCGATTCAGGTCTTTACAGGTCATACCCACCAAAAAAAAAAAAAAGTCTTCCACACATTTTACAGAAAGACTTTCATTCATCAGTGTTTTATTAGAGCAACTAAGAAAGAACTCCACCTATTTCTTTCATCTGTCTCCAATTTTCCTGTTGGCTTCGGGGCAACATCCTCCAGGTAAGATACTTGGAAGCCTTGCGTTAGCTCTGCAGCCATTTACCGTGCCTCCCCCCCCCTCCTGTTTTTTGAAAAATGCCAGATAGCCCGAAGCGGGGGTGCAACTACCTGAAGTGTTGTGAATCCACCCAACCCCCTCAGCCGTGCTCTGCAGCATTTTACTTTACCGACTAAAAAAAAAAAAAAAAAGAAATGACTCGACGATAAATCAACTATGGATAAAGTTGGTTTCCACACATTTGTTCTGAGCTAATCCTCCACCGGAGGACTAGCCAGAAGCACGAGTAGCTTATTCAAATTTTGACCAAGTCAAGGTTAAAGTTAAATGGGTAAATTGTGTTTTTTTTAAAGATAAGGTGACTGTTAAAAAGCACAAATTAAATTATTTGATGCATTAAAAAGCAATTCCTAAATATTTTTTACAACTTTCATAGTAAAAGTGAAGAAAAAAAGAGGCACATGGAGACGTTCATCCGCATGTTTGGACTGCCTGCTACTCTTGCATTCCAGTGGCTTATGTTGGCCTACAGCTACTTAATTACACCATCTTGTTGAGTTTGTTGCTCATCTATATCTGTAAACATATTTTTACGAGTTTTTTTAGATAGTTTTCAGCCGCAGAGAAAGATTGAAAAAAAGGAAACCTCTCACTAAAACGTATTCATCTAATGATGGTTAAAGTGACAATTTATTTATTTTAAAAAATGTTCTATGGAGTTTTTCAGCAAAATCTCACAACCTAAATGTCTTAAAAGACGTTTTTCTGTTTCAATTTTTGTTTCCAAAATGTCCTCTGAGGGGGCGTGGCTTTTGGAGCTCCGCCCCTGATCCCCCCTGTCTGATTATGACAGATGAGAGGTTTGCAGCAGAGCTGTTGTGATGTAAAGAAAGTCTGTTTGTGACAGTTTGATTGACAGCAATTTAAAAGGAGAAATACTTGGAAATGCAAAAAACAAAATGATTTCTTATTACATTTGTTCTGTTTTATAAGAAAAATGCCACATATACATATTAAAAACTCAAAAACATGGTTTTCATTGTAGGGGAACTTTAAAGCCATCTGAGTGTGCATTTATTCCATACAAAGTGATGAGTGGATGCACGGACGTGTACATGTGAAAAGACAGTCTCTTCGTTGGAGGCGAAAGAGAGGCCATTTCTTTGTAGCCCTCCAGCCACAAACCGTGCATCATTCATTTTCATTTCAGTGGTGCCCACGCAGAATGTGGAAACTGCAGCACATGCTTGGTTTCCTTCCTGCTTTCACTTCACATCCAGCGGATTGAAACCTGTCCTTAAAAAAGAAAGAATCATCAAGTCCTGGTTAATTGAAAATTGCCGTAATGATTTAAAAAACCATTAAAGATCCACTTCAATCATATTTTCACCTGTTGTGAAAGCGTTCCTAGTGGCCTATTAGCTATCCTTTTTTTAAAATAAATAGTTCATGACTTTAAAAAGGTCATGCTTAAACAAAAAGTCATTACTAATGGAAGGGGAAGAATTCAAATTCTGCTTTAGCCTTGATAATTTCCCAGCATGCCTTTGGTTACACTCTACAAGCAACAAGCCCAACATAATAGCCTGGCAAAAAAACAAACAAACAAAAAAAAAAACGGAAATATCTGGGCTTTGAGCCAGATGGCAGCTCAGACGAGGTGAAGACGTTAATGGATCTATTTGTCTTTAAGTGGAGGATTTAGAACAGAAACCTAGTAGGAAGAACATACAAACATCTACTTTTCATCTGCTCCTGATCCAACATGATTTGAATTAAAATATACTCAGGGAAAGCTTAATTCTTAAATAATTTTAAGTGTGTTACTTAAATATTAGCTAGACTCCAAATTAGCCCAGAAAACCTTAGTAGATGCCAAATTAGCCAAAAAAAAGCTAGCTTGCTGATTAAATCCTAGCTAAACTCAAAATAGCCAAAAATTTCTCTGTAAACTAAATTAGTCAAAAACGTTAGCATGTTGCTAAAATAAAAGCTGAACTCTGAATTAGTCTATAAAAACTTCAGCAGAAAACAAATTAGCCAAAAACGTTAGCATGTTGCTAAAATAAAAGCTAAACTCTGAATTAGCCTATAAAAACAGTAGAAAACAAATTAGCCAAAAACGTTAGCATGTTGCTAAAATAGAAGCTAAACTCTGAATTAGCCTATTAAAACAGTGGAAAACAAATTAGCCAAAAACGTTAGCATGTTGCTAAAATAGAAGCTAAACTCCCATTTTTTTAAATTACTTTAAAATATTGAAACATGAATATATTTAAAAGCTTGTTGCTAATCCATTTAAAATTTTGAAATTTGAAGACTTTCTCATTCATTTCTAAGGGGCATATGCTGCTCAATATTTAAAAAACTTTAAAGTTTATGAATACCAAAATATAACCAGTAATGACCAGGACAAGCTGAACTTTTTGATACCAAGATTGCTGAAATAGCTGAAAGTGTGATTGCGTTTTTAAAGATTATGCCATTTTTATGACTTAAAACAATAAAATAAACTGCAATCAGCAATGATTATAGACAGCTGTCAACATGTCAGAGCACTAACAGATTTGTTGTTTGGTAAAAAGAAGGATGTTGCCATAGGGAGGTTTAAAATTGAGTCCAGTTTTACCCTTAAGGAATATCAGGATATCTGCATCGTTTATCCAACATCTGTAAGGATTTTGTTTGAATAATTCTGAGTAAAATTGATCCTCTCAGATGACTGAAATAAAGATAAATAAAGCTGCTAATGAACATTATTGTAACTTTCAAGTGATTGGAGATGTGCAAAAAGTCTTAAAATAACCCAAAAGTGTGTTAAATAAATAAATAAGATTCTATTTCTTTACATTTGTATGGCACTTGAACAAAATTATAGATGTGTTGCAGAATTAAAAAATGAATATCTTTTAATTTGAAACGAGCAATGATGCACTGGGGAGAAGAAGAAAAAGAAGGAAAAAAGCAGGCATTCTGTATTCGCATATATGCACAAAGTTTTAGTGCTTAGTTTTGATTCAGCTCTTCATTAGCCACAGGGCCCAACTCCGGTTAGCTCCAGTATTAGGCTCAATTAGAACACGATCCAATTAGAGGGCTCCCTTCCCCTGGGGCAAGGAGAGGCAGGAAATGGAGACTGAGAAATGTATAAGTCGACAACATGCGGACACAGCCAACATAAACAAACTTACTTTGTTGATCTCTGCTGTTGCTACGCAGGAGTCCTCTGGGAGTTAAAGCCCTGCTAGTCTAAGCTATGAGATAAAACAAAATAAAAAAAAAAGCCCTGCAGCAAAACATGAACTCTGTGAACACAAGGGCTCCGACACCATGAAGGGAACGTCTGGGCCCAGAAAATGAAAAGCCCACAGGCATTTTCCATTTACAGCTAAAAATCCAGCACTAGCTTCTAGCCAGGGTTAGTATCAGACTCTCAAAATGAACACTAACACTATAGGGGGGAACAAATAAGCAGCTTTCTATTGTCGCTCTATTAAATCTGTCGGTTAATAGACATATACCTTACTACTGACGGAAATCAATAACACAATAAGATAGAAAGGAGAAAAAAGCAATAGAAGGAAAGAAAAAGATGTGATTCTCCGCTCAGTATACCCCGTCCTCTTATACATATGGTTATAGCCGCAGTGTTGTGTGAGCTGTTTGGGCTTGCCCTTGCCTGGGGCCTCCTTTGTTCCTCCCCCAGGCGCCATGTGAGGGAAATGGTGTGTGGTGCGAGGGTAAACCTTGACCTGCCTATCCAGGAGGCTGCACGCAGAATGAAATGAGCACAAACAAAGCAGGAGAGGAGGGAGGAGGACGGGTAGGGGTGTCAGAATGCAGTGTAGGAGGTATATGGCTTCACTTGTAACAGCTAAACTTTTTTTTTTTTTTTTTTTCGTGTTGCAGGATACAAATCTTACATCCATGACAGGACACATGCGTCTTGCAGATTGGGAGCGCTCAGGTGTTGTGGGCGGCATCCTTGTACGCCGCAAAAGATGGAATGTGAAATGTTCCATTTCCCTTCATGCTCTGCCAAGTTGTGTTTTAAGGGAAGATGAAAATCCCATTATGTCACATGCCTAACTTAGCCCTGCAAACTCTGAAGCTCATTTGTGAAATTGGGTTCAGATCCTAACGAGTTGCAAAGTGGGTTTTGGTCTTATAAGGAGAGGAGAGGATATATTTGTTGAGACATAAAGTGCCAGAGTTAAGGTTCACTTACAACCAAGCAGTGACCTGGAAAATCAAATAAACTGTTTCCTGTCTGATTGTTTTTGAACAATTCTTCTGATAACAAAGATTGAATATATTCAGGAAGTGTAATCACCCTGAGCCAGCGTGCCGACTGAAGTGTGCCTTGTTTACCTGTAAAAAGCCTGGTGAAATCCATTACATACTTTCGAAACGGCTCATGAATGGAATAATTAGCACAGCATGCTTTTCCGCCTAGCTGGAAGTCTCTCTCGATAATGAACAAAGGAAAGGAAATTAGCTTTTGTCTCATAAAGTCACAACTTCAAAGATCCCTGCCATTGCATTAATACAGCCACAGCCCGCGGCGGCGTGGAGGGGAATAGAATAGCCGCTCTCGCTCGGACCCCATTTCGTTCAAGGTCCTTCTTAGGACAAATACTCGGAGTTTGACTCTAACAGACCCCACGAAAAACAATATGGAGTAAGAGGTTTCGAACTGTCAGGTGCACGGCTAGTTCAGTGTGTTAGCTTATAATGTGCGGCTGGATGTACACATAATCACATCAGGTCAACCCTCTGGCCCAGGGCTCCCCCAGCTGTGGCCTCTGTGACCTGTGATGGCTGTCTCGCCTAACTGCTATTCCAGTGAGCTGCCCTCGGGAGATCGAGTGCTACACTGATCTGGTGATCTGGTCTGGCAGTACAGTACAGCTTATAAATAAAGGCCTCAAAAGATCAGTGTTTGCAACAGATAACAAATGCTGTATTTGCATTAAATCAAAACAAAAATCAGAATACACATTTTGTAATGTACAGCAGAGGGCTGGAGGGTGGTGTTATAGCGCCATTGCTTCATAGGGAAAATGCCCCAATGAATCCTTTCTTTGTGGAATTTACATGTTTTTTTCTGGCCTTTCTCTGTCCCTTCAGGTTCCTTCCACAGTCCTAATAAAAGGTGTTTCTTGGGTTGATTTTGTGCTCTAAACCAGGGGCTCCCTAAGTTTTTCTTGTGAAGGTCACATAACTGTTTTCTTCTCTGATGTGGGTTCAGTTTAGAAAAGGTGTAACAGCCTAAATGTAAACATTTAGGGTTTTCCAGAAAGCCAAACTCTAAATAATTCATTTCTGTAATCTTAATAGAAGAAAAATAATACTAAAACATTTTAAAAACTAGAAATTTAGCATTACCTGTGATAATGCTAGGATGCTGTAAGCTGAATGTGGCCACTGAAGATGCTGAAGTTGATAGCTCAAAATGGCTGAAGCCAATAGCTGAAAACGCTGAAGCTGATAGCTAGCTAAAGTTTTAGCAAAATGGCAAATTAGCCTAAAAAAACTTGAATACATTTCAGAAATAGCCAAAAAAGCTAGCATGTAGCTGAATTATATATAAGCTAAATGCCAAATTAGCCTTAAAAATGGGAAAATGTGTAATTTAGTCAAAACAGCTAGCATGAAGCTAAAATATTAGCTAAGCTCGAAATTAGCCAAAAACAACAAAAAAAGTGTAATATAACCAAAACAGCTGGCATAAGGCTAAAATATTAGCTAACTCCAAATTAGCCTAAAAAAAAAGGGGGGGGGTTGGGGGAGCCTAAAATAGCCCCAAAAAAGGTTACATGTAGCTGAAATATTAGCTAAATACCAAATTAGCCAAAAACAACTAAAAAAATGTGTAACATAACCAAAACAGCTGGCATAAGGCTAAAATATTAGCTAAACTCGAAATTAGCCTAAAAAAAGGGGGGGGGGGAGCCTAAAATAGCCCCCAAAAAAGCTTGCATGTAGCTGAATTATAAGCCAAATACCAAATTAGCCTTAAAAATGGGAAAATGTGTAATTCAGTCAAAACAGCTAGCATAAAGCTAAAATATTAGCTAAGCTCCGAATTAGCCCAAAAAATCCTAAATTAGCTAAAACAGTTAGCCTGTGGCTAAAATGTTAGCTAAACCCTAAAATAGTTTAAAATGCCCGATCTGGCCCGCAGGGCGTAGTTTGGGGACCCCTGCTCTAAACTACTCCTTAAAATGTTTGTAAGTGTATATGGATGTGTTTATGTTAACAGTTTTTCAGTCTAGAATGTGTCCTACCTTTGCCGTGTGGTTCTCCAGTAGTCCCAGTGACCACTGACTGTTTTCGGTTCTGCTGCTGCACCCTTTACCCGTCCCCTGACGTTCTGCTCACCTGCTGGACATTTAAGACAGAGGAGACCTCACTCAGGCAGGAAGGGAGCAGAGCAGGAGGCTGAGGAGCTGTGCGGGTTGTGTGGTGCTGGTTTGTTTGGTTCTCTCTTTATGCTCTCAGTAGTCTTATACTGATAGGTTTTGTTATTTTAGATTGGGGTTGGACCTTGGTAGTCTTGATTTGCTGGCTTTGCTTGTTTCCTTTAAATGGTTAGATTTTGGTTAGGTAGGTCTCCCTGACTTATTTTATGCTTGGTCAAGGGTATAAACAGTTATTACTCAGCTAGTATATCTGCCAAAATAAAAATGTTTGCTCTGCTAGGCTTTTAAACTTGTTCTTGTTATTTCAATTTTTTCTTCTTCTTATTTTTTATTTTAAGTTATAAACTGACCAATCGGAAGCCTCAATAAAAGTAGGCAGTCCCACGTCAAACGCTCGAAACATTTGATTGCTTTCAGTGGAAGGGGTGTGGTCTTCCAGCAAAACTTCACTCTGGAGAGAGTGGTTGCCATAGAAATGTAGACTCAGACCGACTCGGACCAATTACTGCTTAATGACGTCGTCTGGTTCCAACATGGCGACGCCCATGTTGCAAAAAAAATGCAGACTAAATTGACTTGATTTGGTTGTAGCCAGAAGTAAGCAATTTTTCTATGGGTGATGTCACACTCACTCGGTCCAGTTCTCTTGTACAGTCAATGGACCCAACTCAGGATGAAGCATGTAATATCGTTGTGTGGTTATACATGCCACCACCATAGAGAAGCAGAAGTGACCACCAGGGTGAGATGAGCCTTGTTAAACCATCCTCACCTGTCTGCACCTTTATCATCCAGGATCAGTTGTTAGTGCTGGCAGTTTTCCTCTCCTATTCTCTGGAGAGAGGTGGCTCTCAACTGGAGAGAGCTGCCAGAGGCTATGCGCCGTCTCCATTGTGCGGAGAGACACTCTGAGGTTTGGAGAGACTCAGTGCAGGTGCAGGTTAGAAGAAAAGAGGACACACCTGTGGGAACTGTTCTTCTTCTTCTTTGTTTTTGGTCTTGGAGAAGGAAGGCGCGGTTTTTGTGGGACTATAGCGCAGGTACTCTTATTGTCTGGGGAAGCTACTTACTGGAGATACACTACGAGCTACTGGAGGGGAAAAGAGGGCCCTTAGCTGGAATACTTCCTCTCTGACTGCCAGATATTTGGTTACAGATGCAAGCTGCCAGAGTAAATAAAACTTTCCAAAGAAACATTGTACAGAAAAGGAAGCACAATTTTAAGACACTAAAGTAGAACAAAATGATCGTTTGATTCTATGTAGTGAAAAAAGTCTCATAAGGAAAGAACTGAGGAATAACAAGAAGAGCCAAGGACTTTAGACGCCTTAAGATTGAGACCTTAGGATAGAAAAACAAGTTGTCCATAATACCTAAAAGTATCCAGTTATTGGAAGAAAAAATAGAAATGAATGTTGCAAGTTTTACCATATATTATTATTTGTAGTTAAAGAAAAAAAGAAGGATAGCCAAGAAAGAAATAAAAGACAGTACACTTAACTTTATTTTTTACTGATCATTACAGAAATTAGTGTACATGGAGTTTGGAAAAAACACAAAAAGGTAAAGAGTTTATTCAAATTGATATAAAGACAGTTCAAAAACCAAAAGTGAGAGCTCAAATGACATTAATTCAAACAGAAATGTTGCATTACCTGGGATAATGCTAGTGTGAATGCTTTTTGCTGAAAATAGTGACGCAATTTACCTTAATTGATGAATCGATTTGCTGAAAATGCAAAAGCTATTTGGAAAATTTTAAATTTGCTGAAAGACTTGAAATTCCGCTAATGAATTATGAAGAAATTTGTTATAAAATTGCTTAAAAATTTCTAATACATGCCAATTTTTAAAAAAATATTTAATCTGTTGCTTAAATATGATCTAAACTTCAAATTAGCCCAAAAAAGTCTGAGTAAAAACCTGAGTAAAAAAATCTAAAATATTAGTTGAACTTCAAAACTAGCATAAAAAACCTCAGTAGATGCCAAACTAGCTAAAAAAAAAGAAAAGAAAGCAAGCTTGTTGCTTAAGTATTAGCTAAACTCCAAAATCTCCAAATCTCATAAAATTCCTCAGTAAACTAAACTAGTCAAAACATTAGCATGTTGCTAAAATAAAAGCTAAACTCTAAATTAGCCCCAAAAAACATCAGTAGATGCCAAAAAAATAGCTTGTTGCTTAAATACTAGCTAAACTCCGAATCCTCGGAAAACAAAAATTAGTCAAAAACGTTACTAAAGTAGAAGCTAAACTCTAAATTAGCCTATAAAAACATGAGTAGATAACAAATTAGCCAGAAATGTTAGCCTGTAGCTAAAATATAGCTAAACTCCAAAACTAGCATAAAAACCCTCAGTAGATGCCAAATTAGCTTAAAAAGCAAGCTTGTTGCTTAAATACTAGCTAAATTCCAAAATCTCCAAATCTCATAAAATTAAGCCAAGTTAGACAAAAAGGTTAGCATGTTGCTAAAATAAAAGCTAAACTCTAAATTAGCATTTAAAACCTCAGTAAAGTAACTTTTGCATGTTGCGAAAATATTTGGTAGACTCCAATTTATTACTATAAAAGATTAAAACATAGCTCATGAATATATTTAAACACTTGTTGCTAATCTACATAAAATTTTGAAATTTTAAGACTCATTTGTTTCCTATGGGTATATTTTGCTCAATATTTCAGAAATGAATACCAAAAATACAAACAGCTGAACATTTCGATACCAAGATTACTGAAATCACTGAAAGTGTAATTGAGTTTTTACGTGCCAAAAAACATACAGAAAGGAGCAGGAGAATTACTATAGTGTGAATGCTGACTAAGCATTCACTTAATTTAAACTTGTGGGGCTGAACACATAAAACACAAATGAGAACATGAAGCCACAGAGAACACCGGAGAGCAATCCTGGAAGCAGATGCCAAACAAACCCAGGAACAAGACTCAAGTGATCAGACAAAGAGCTGCTGAGGACAAGGAGTTGATACAGTACACACGAGCCTAATGAGAAACAGGTGCTGCAAGGTTTCAGGAGCAGAGCTGAGCTGTTCCACAAGCAGGCAAAACGAACACAAACAACAGGAGAGCATTCACACTTAAAGAAAAAAAAGGTAGAGGACCACAGTATACAAAAAGTTACCATCAGTGTAAATATCTATGGATTTAATGATGTATAAAGTGCAGATTGAGCAACACAAACCACTAGTTTATCTTAAAGAAAAGTGCAGCACAAACGGTTTTGTAATGAATTTGTATTAAGTGCATTTAAAAGCCATAAACTCATCTAATTTTAAATTATTTTTAGACGCATGAACCTACAGTTGGAAGAGGCTTAGTGCCAAATGTTGAATCTAGCAAACCTTACTCCAGACTTTTTCCTTTACAGTTTTACTGCGATGTATGAGACTTGGGGTCGAATAAGAGAATTAAATCCTTCCAAATGTGGAGATAATGGGATGGATGCCTTTAAAGCCTTTAAGTTTTTACAATTTGAAACCTTTACATTATAAAGATTTTAATTCTGCTTTATGCTTCATTCCTTAAGTTATCATTGGACCTTGAGTCTATAATAAAATTATTTTCTAAGCACTGTCTGGTTGATTATGAATAACTGGGGTCCTAACCTGTTGTCAAAGTCACTTGTGCATCTTTTTGTGTTTTTGTTGAAGCCAAATTTAGCAGTTTTATAGGTGTTGAATGTTGAAAATTGGATAAAAATATGCTTTTCAAGCATTATTGCAGGTATTTATTGACATTGTCATAGTCAAGGAAACATTGAAGCAACATTTCATGTAACAAGTATTTCTTTAACCTTTGAAATGAAGAAAAAAGCTAATTTTTAGTCTGCAAAACCACGATCTATTGGTACTTTACTGGTTGAATTTTTTCTCTTAACTGACAAAACTAAAAAGTGAATTTCCTGCTTTACTTTTAGGATGAAACACAGCAAACAAAAGTTTAAAACCCCATCTGGAACTGGGAGGTTTCCTGTGAAAGCCATCCTTTTACTAACCGTTTGTTTAAAAACTGACAGGCTACAAGGGTCCTTGTGACAGTATCTATTCATCTCTGGGTGTCAGTGGGAGAGAAAGGGAGAGAAACTGGAGGAGATGAAAAGAGATGGCAAGACTTGGGAATAATTGGGGAGATTGGTGTGCGTTGACAATAGGTGAGATTTACCTTTAGTTCTGAATCATCTCAGATCATCCCAGCAGCAAGATTTGCGAAATTCATCTAGCGAGTAACAGAATGAGTGCTGATGTTTTCATCACTTTGGTTTTAATTATATGTCTCACTCAGCACAGTCTTCCTTCTACCCGGCTAATTTAGATTGAGATCCTTCCAGGCTTTCCCCTATCTTTCATTTCCCTCCCCTTCTTCTCTCCTCTCTGCATCACATCAGCCCCCTTTGTAGAAAAAAAGAGGAAAGGGAAAAAACCTTCATGTCTGTGACTTTCTTGCCCTCCAGCGTATGAAGCCCTCTTTTATTTTGATCATCGCAGCACAATGGATTCATGCCATTCTGGCAACTTTATTCAGTATCAGCCCAAATTTACATACTGCTTAACAAGTTTGTGCGTGACTGTTGATGCCTCTGATCAAAGTGCTTTTGGAAATCTTTCTCATCTGATTTTTTTTTTTTTTTTTCCCGTCCTTCATTTCGAATGCATGCTGCAGACAGGCATCTTTAACTCAGGGGCAAAGAAAGGTAACCTTACTGCTGCACAAGCCCAAATGTCATCCAACAAGGAGGGCTCATGTCCCGGGGATAAAGATAATGTAATCTAAGCAGTATACAGTGTGTGACTGTGTGTCTTTGAGTGCGTGCAGCTCCGCTCGCCTCAGTGTTTGTTGGAGGCTTGGTTTTGGGGCCGTAAGGAGACAGGGGATGACAAAAGTCAAAGCAGTCATGTGTCATTTTCGGTGCTGAAGGGCTGGGACCTGCCTGCAGGGCTGTCCTCTCTGTCAGACGCACTCAGATATCTGGGCTGAACTCTCTTGCTGTCTCTTTCTTTTGCTCTCGCCATCCTTCTTTATCTGATGCACGTGCACATGTGCAGCTGTGTGTTCGTGTGCTAGCGCAACAAAACATTTCTGCTGGTCTGAAAAGGTGCAGCAGCACTTTTAGGATGGATGCCAATATGATTTTAACCACAAACCTTCACTTTCTTCATGTCATCTACATCATTTCTTCTTGTCACTGTGTTTGTTTTGGATCTGGTTTGTTCCCAGACTAATCATATAATATGTAAACTAACATATTACGAGGGTCAGGCTGTGGATGAAGACATCAGAGGCCGCACTTCAACCCACCGACCCATAAAATGCCCAAGAGGATTGATGGAAAAGCTTTAAAAAAACTAGAAAAGTTGCATTCCCTGCAATAATCCTAGTGTGTGTGTGTTGCTGAAGACGGTGAAGCTTTTTGCTGAAAATGGTGAATTTACTTTAATTGCTGAAAGGATTTGGTGAAATGTAAACACTTTTTGCAAAATGTTAAATTTGCTAAAATACTTGAAATTTCATTAAAGAACTATGAAAGGGCGCTGAAGTTTATCTAAATTTCTAGAAAAATTTGTAGTAAAACTTACTAAAAAACCTCAATCCATGGCACTTTTCCTAAATAGTTAATGTTTTGCTTAAATATGAGCTAAACTCCAAATTAGCCCCAAAAAACGACAGTAGATGCCAAATTAGCTTAAAAAAAGCTAGCATGTTGCTTAAATACTAGTTAAAGTCTAAATTAGCCTTAAATTCGTCAGTAAGCCAAATTAATCAAAAACGTTAGCCTGTTGCTAAAACAGAAAGTAAAACTAAAAATTAGCCCCATAAACCTCAGTAGATGCGAAATTAGCCATAAAAAGCTACCTCGTTGCTTAAATACTAGCTTACTCCAAGCCTGAAATTCCTCAGTAAACTCTTTCAGTCGATAACAACCAAAAACATTAGCATGTTGCTTAAATACTAGCTAAACTCCAAAATAGCCTAATATTACCCAGTAAATTAAATTAGTCAAAAACATTAGCATGTTGCTTAAATACTAGCTAAACTCCAAAATAGCCTAAAATTCCTCAGTAAACAAAATTAGTCAAAAACATTATCCTGTTGCTAAAATAGAAGCTAAACTCTAAATTAGCCCAAAAAACCTCAGTAAATGCCAAATTAACCATAAAACGCTTGCTCATTGCTTAAATACTAGCTAAACTCCAAGCCTGAAATTCCTCAATAAACTAAATTAGTTAAAAAGGGTTAGCCTTTTGCTAAAATAAAAGCTAAACTATAAATTAGCCTAAGAAACCTCAGTAGATGCCAAATTAGTCATAAAAAGATAGTTTTTTTTGCTTTAATACTAGCTAATCTAAAAATTGCCTGAATTTAATTAGTTAACTAAATTATTCAAAAACATTAACCTGTTGCTAAAATAAAAGCTAAACTATAAATTAGCCCAAAAAACCTCAATAGATGCCAAATTAGCC
Organism: Oryzias melastigma; assembly: GCF_002922805.2. Lineage (NCBI taxonomy): Eukaryota > Metazoa > Chordata > Actinopteri > Beloniformes > Adrianichthyidae > Oryzias > Oryzias melastigma. The sequence continues at coordinate 8,410,565 of NC_050528.1, forward strand.
ATAAAACGCTAGCTCGTTGCTTAAGTACTAGCTAAACTCCAAGCCTGAAATTCCTCAGTAAACTAAATTAGTCAAAAATGGTTAGCCTTTTGCTAAAATAAAAGCTAAACTATAAATTAGCCCAAAAAACCTCAATAGATGCCAAATTAGCCATAAAACTCTTGCTCATTGCTTAAATACTAGCTAAACTCCAAGCCTGAAATGGTTAGCCTTTTGCTAAAACAGAAGCTAAACTCTAAATTAGCCCCTAATAACCTCAGTAGTTGCCAAATTAGCCATAAAAGCTAGCTTGTTGCTTAAATACAAACTAAACTAAACTAAAAAAAAAAATAATAGCCTAAAATTCCTCAGTAAACTACATTAGTAAATCACGTTAGCCTGTTGCTAAAATAGAAGCTAAACTTGAAATCAGCCCAAAAAACCTCAGTTGAATAGCAACCAAAAACATTAGCATGTTGCTTAAATACTAGCTAAACTCCAAAATAACCTAAAATTCCTCAGTAAACTAAAAGTCATGAATGTTAGCGTGATGCTAAAATAAAAGCTAAACTCCAAATTACCATAAAAACCTCAGTAGATACCAAATTACCCAAACATAACAGCTCAATGCCACATATTTTGAAGATTACTATAAAAGATGAAAATATACCCTGAGAATATTTAAAAGCTTGTTGCTAGTCTACTTAAAATTTTGAAATTTGAAGACTTTTTCATTTATTTCTTATGGGGCATAATTTGCTCAATATTTCAAAAACTATAAAGTTTATGAATAGCAGAAGTTGAACCAGTAATGTCCTGAACGAGCTGAACGTTTTGATACCAGGATTGCTGAAAGTGTGATGGAGTTTTTACGTACAAAAAGGAGCAGAAGCATCACTATTGTGTTAATGCTTTGCATCATTTACAATATGAAAATGAAGCGCCGTGGCCTTCTACTGAAGAAACCGTGCAGCCTCCACGTAGTAGAGCACACAGAAGAGTTACATGTATGCAGCGTGTGGCTATCAGCGCAAACAGCACATCTGAAATAACTCAATAAGAAAGACGGATTCAAAAATACAATGAAAAGAGGGTGTGGGTGGAAAGAAAGGAATCGTGGGAATGCAAGATTGCACCTCCCTCGGGCAATCAAATTATCCTATGGGCCGATGGTTCCTCCTTATGCGTCGGCTGACATTTTCCTGTAACCCCATCCCGGGTAATGCTATGTGATGTGTGTGACTGGCTTCTGCCATGGCCCTGAGAGGCCATGAAACCCTGGGGGCATTTGATTTTGGCCCAGGGCATCCTGGGATTTGTTTATTTTAGCTTTCAATCCTTACTGCTCTTGTCTTGCTTATTTCTACCGTCAGTGGTGTCCTGTATCAACTGGAGGAGGATCCACTCTGAGGTATTATTCTAACAGACAAAACAAGTGACAGGTAACTCTTAAGGGGTAACTCTAAACCACGCCTTCAGCATTTTCTTTTTTTTTACCTAAACTGTAATATTCCTTTCACACAAAGGTAATGGCAACAGAAACGATGGCAGTATCTGTTTCTCAGCTGTAAATGTTGGGATCAGAGTGGAGGGTGTGTTTAAGAAAAATCGATGTGTGCTGTGCAGAAGAGCGGGACACGGAGAGAATAAAAAAAGATTTAAGGACAGAGGAGATAAGAGGTGCGATGTGAGATAATATTCAAAAATATATCCCTGGAGCAAAAAAAAAAAACACATTAAAAGAAAAACATATTAGGGTCACTTATGGAGATGCACCCAAACTTTACTTCACACTAAAAGCCCTGAAGGGCACGAAGGAGAGGCAGCCCCATCCGCTGCACACAAATAGTGTAACTGTTGACATGTGACAAGCAGAAAAGGGACAGTGTTGAGAGCGTAGCCTTTTATGACCCAACACACTTTGACAGCTTGGCCTTCGCTTCAGGACACGAGCCATGTTGATTTTTCATCTGACGGTTTTTAAGCCCTCGTTTGATAGTTCAGAGTGCCTTTGTGGTCCTGAGCTGAAGTACAAAGACCAAAAAAAAGAAAAAAATGTGTTAGTAACTAGCAGATTCTGCTCACTGTTAGCAGGAGGGTTCATCCTGTCAATCTGTAGGAGCAAGAAGTGAGAGAAACTGTAAGTGATATGATGGGAGCTGCTTTTATGCAACACTGCCCTCTGCTGGTTGAAAGGTGAAAACATTTGTCTTAAAAGAGAACTGATGTAACCATCTCTCCCTGGGGATGCAAGAGTGTGTGCTTACTGGCTGGAAGCGCTTACCTTATTTAGACCTAAAGACATTTTTTTTGTACTGAAACATTTCAAACATCCCAGAAGGGACAGGATTTAAAATTTGGCCTCTGGGAAGCACAAGACACAAAAGTGAAGCCTGCACGTGACTGAGAAATCTGCGTAAGAATTGTACTTGTTATCAAAGGAAAAAGATTTGCTATTGATGTTGGATGCAACAAACAGATTCTGTTATATATTAGAATATCTGCAGCATGAGAACACACTTTGCCTCCAGTGCTCGATGAAGAGATAAAGCAATGTGCAAATTGTTGTTTTTTTAATCTGTTCACATTAAAACATTTTAAATGCATGCGCAAATAAGACGAGTGTGTGTGCATACAGAGAGCGCCGTCGAAACCGCCTGCAGCGGTTTGCATTCTTGCTCGGAGAGTACACGTCCTCGGGCGTTGTTCCTCCCTCAATGACCTCTAGTGAAGCCATTATTTTCTGCATTAATGATGAGCAGCAGCCAGCAATGGGAGAGATGGACTCTGTCCTGAGGCGCAGCAGCTCTGATTGTGGGCAACAATGCCAACGAAAATAAGGGGAAAAAAAAGAAATCTTCCTACAAGCATTTCAAAGGGACTGGGAGTGGAGGCAGCAGAAAAGAAAAAAGTTGCTTCATTAACAGGAAGGATTAGACGACCTCTGAAGCTTGGATTACCTGAAATAAACCTTCATCGTTTAACCTAAAAGCAGTTGTCTTATGAATGCATCCCCTCTGGCACAGAACCTTAAAATAAATGAGTGAGGCAATTAGTACATAAATGATTGTAAAACATCACATATTAATAGACAAAATGAGCAGTAGGTTTGAACAATCCGACCGAATACAAACTCCCAAACAAGACGAAGTGTAATCGCTCTAGTCAGGACACCCAGTCAGGAAATCCTGGCTGGAGGAAGAGGAGTCCAAATGAAGGACTTCTGCATTCAGCATTATGTCTTTGGTAGGAGTCAGAGGGAAGGCCTCAGGCTCTTCGGCACAGCATGGCACAACTTTTCAAAGGGCTCCAGATTAAAGTCACTGAAAGTTCCCACTGGGGTCTGAGGCCAAGATCCCATTAAGCAGCACTACTGCACCGCCGGCCATAATTGTGTCGTTGAGAATTCAGAGCACTGGTTGCTTGATAAGCGAATTTAGGGTCACATTTAAAAAAAAAAAAAAAGGAAGGTGGGGTGGGGTTACTTTATCCACCATTAGATTGTAACAATCTTTCACAAGGTTGAAAAAAACAATTAGATAGATACCTGCAATAATGCTAGAGTGAATCCTGTAAGATGAATTTGGCCACTGAAGATGCTAATTATGATAGCTGAAGATGCCGAATTTGATAGCTAATAGCTAAATCTGATAGCCAAAAAAGCTGAAGTTGATAGCTGAAATCACTAAAGATTGTAGCTGAACACGCTGAAGCTGATAAACAGGCTAAAATATTAGCTAAATGCCAAATTAGCCTAAAAAATTATAATAATCTAGGTTAGCCAAAATAGCTAGCATGTCACTGAAAAAAAATAGCAAAAGTTCCAAATAGTCTAAGAAAATAAATAAAAAAAAGACGAAATTATTCAAAACAGCTAGTTGAAACATTAGCTAAGCTCCAAAACAGCATAAAAAAACTTAAAAAAAAAGCCTAAATTAGCCAAAACAGCTAGCATGTCACTGAAAAATTATCTAAACTCCAAAATAGCGTAAAAACTGAAAAAAGTCTTAATTAGCCAAAACAGCTAGCATGTAGCTGAAATATTTTCTAATCTCCAAAACGGCCTAAAAACTGAAAAGAACTAGCCTAAATTAGGGAAACAGCTAGCATGTAGCTGAAATATTAGCTAAACTCCAAAATAGCGTAAGAACTGAAAAAAGCCTAAATTAGCCAAAACAGCTAGCATATAGCTGAAATATTAAACTCCAAAATAGCGTAAAAACTGAAAAAGCCTTAATTAGCCAAAACAGCTTGCATGTAGCTGAAATATTAGTTAAACTCCAAAATAGCGTAAAAACTGAAAAAAGCCTTAATTAGCCAAAACAGCTAGCATGTAGCTGAAACATTCGCTAAACTCCAAAACAGCCTAAAAATCTTAAAAAAAGACTAATTTAGCCAAAACAGCTAGCATGTAGCTGAAATACTAGCTAAACTCCAAAATACCCTAAAAACTGAAAAAGGCCTTAATTAGCCAAAACAGCTAGCATGTAACCGAAATGTTTGCTCAAGTAAAAACAGTCTAAAAAGCTAAAAAAAAAAGACAAAATTAGCCAAAGCAGCTAGCATATAGCTGAAATATTAGCTAAACTTCTAAATACATAAAAAAAACCCTTAGTAAATTCCAAAGCAGTAAATAATGCTAGTATAATGCCAAAATGTTAGCTGAAACTCCCAAATAGCTCAAAACCCCTAGTAGATGACAAAACAGCTACAATAGTAGATGAATCCCAAAATAGTTCAAACAAACCCTTACATTTAAAGCACAGTATGAAAAAGACATTCAGACTTACTCCACAACATTCACACAATTGTCACCTATTTCTGTCGGGTACTGAACTGTCTTTTGCCTTTTTTCTACTAAAATTAAAATCCATGTCTTCCGAACTCGCATGATCTCTTATAGACCCACGGGGATGCTGGAGCCTATCCCATCCTTCGCCCTGGACAGGTAACCTGTCCATCGCTGAGAAATATTGAGGAAATATGCCTGTTTCAATCAATAACACACATTAATATCAATTTTTTTTATTTATTTAAGAAATGAATTTTGCAGACAACATACAAACAAGTCCACCTTTATTGATTATTTGGGTTGAAAACACCTACATCTTAACTTGACTTAACTTCTGTTTATTGGCTTTTTCTTTGTAGCTGGTAAAGCATGACCCAAAAAAATCTTTGAAAACTGCAGCAAGTTCTGATTCAGGTTTTTACAGTGACATTTATGAATAGACCCTCTGAAACTGACATTTGGAAGCCAAATATGGTTTTCCATCCAAGTGACAAAGAGGACCAAAATCTGTCGAGTGTTTCAAGTGGATTTCTTCTGCTTCTTCTTCTCTGCCTCTTCCTCCTTTTCTTTCTCTATTTCAGACACCAGCGTCTCGATTTCCTTTGACTCCAAAATCTGTAAAAAGACAACAAAAGCACCAACAAACTCAATGCACAAGCTTAGAGAAAAAATAAAAAAGTCAGTTAAGTTTTGAGTTTTATCATGCAAGTTACCTTTAGTGGTTGATTTCGCCGGATTACAGCGAGCTCAATGTTCTTTCCTCCTGACTGGACGACCTGTCAACACAATATAATCAAAATTTGTAGCAAAAAGTATAATAAACTACATTTTAAATTGATATTTTTGAGAAATTGCTTCTCTTTTCGGAACATTCTCTGTTTTTACAAGAAGATAAACCTTTTACATTCAAATGCAGAGTAGTTTTGTGCTTCAAAAATTAAAAATTCATATCTGACAAAGAACAAAAATATACATAAAACATGGATGAAAAGCTTTAATGTGACCTTACCTCAAGCAAAGCTTTGATGGCCAACTTGATTGCCTCATTATCTCCAGCTATGGCTTCGTCTGTGTAATTCTTCTCCAGGAATTCTCTCACCGTTTTTGCGCTGCGGCCAATTGCGTTGGCCTGATTGACCAAAACGAAAAAAAAAAAAAGTGACGAAAATAAGGATTTATTTTTCAAAAAAAGTGCTCGACAAAACAGTAACAGTAACAGTGACCTTCCAGGCGTGGTAGGTTCCTGATGGGTCTGTCTGGTACAGCCTGGGGGTGCCATCATAGTCAAAGCCAACAATTAATGCGGAGATTCCAAACGGTCTGCGCCCGTTGCTTTGGGTGTAACGCTAAAAATAGAAAAAAAATCAAAGAAATAGAGATTAAAAAAGAAGCAACTATGATGGAAAGCACAAATCCAGGAATTCTGTCATATTTAACTTAGTAAAACGAAGCTCCACACCTGTTTCAGTGTTGCGATGTATCGTGTGATGTATTCCACTGTGACTGGATCCTCAACTGTTAGTCTGTGACTCTGACATTCAACCCGAGCTCTGTTGATCACGATACGTGCATCTGCTGTCAGACCTTTAAGAAAAAACAGAATGACAATTAAAAAGGGAAAATATAAAAACGAATCTCCCGACAAAAAACTTTAAACCTAAATTTACACAGATCTACTGCAAAGTACAAACTGTACCTGCGAATGCCATACAGACGTGTTCATCCAGCGCACAAATCTTGCGGACAGTTCTTTCCTCCTGCAGCTTTGCAACAGATTTCTTTTCCACTCCGAGAACAACAATGTCTTTGCCTCTGATTCCCACCTGATCAGATGAAAAAAATAAAAAAAAAGACAATGTTAAAACACTTTCGAAAACACTCCAAAGGCGAATATTATATTTACAAATCAACATTTAAAATAAAAAAATGATTGTTTTTACTCCAGAATCGGATCGCTGTTTGGAAGAATATTTGTTAAAATTTAACCCTTTAACACCTATTAATGCAAATATATCTCAATCAAATTCAATCTGAAAACAGTAAAAATTTGTTTTTGTAGCTGGAAATGAATTTAAGCATAAAGAGGCTAATAGAAAACTGCAATAAAGAGCTCTAAAATCATTTTATTTCAAGTTCAAACCACTAAATTACAGTATAAATATTGGAATTGACTTCTTTTTCTGTAACTGCTGATGATGCTTTTCATCACTGGCCTTAATTCTAATAAGTTCAAAGGAGAATATATATAAACAGTTAGATATATATTACAATATTAATAACTTGCCAAACATTATCATGCAAAAAATAAAAATAAATATCAGATTTAAGATGTTAGATGTTGCAGGGAAAGAAAGAGACAAGTGCATCCCAGGACAGTATAACGTGGTAAAAGTGTAAATACACATTCTGCATTTGCTATCTTGCTATGTTGGCAAACAAATATTAAAATCTACTTGTTTCTGACCGTTTGGGATAATTGCTTAAACGTGCTCTATTATACTTTTCTTTTAATTTGAAAATTCAGAATCGAAAGTATGCCGAGAGTGACACAGCGACAAAATGCTAACCAGCGCCACTTCCCCCCCATTTATCCTCAAAATCATTATACTTTCCAAACTACAAAAAAGTCTAGTAAGTGGTTCAAAAAATATGAACTTAAGCTTACGCGTTTACCAAACAGTGTTTACCAGTACACCTTGATAAATTAGTTTAACATTTCTCCTAGCGGCTAACTAGCTAACCGCGTTCCCTTCGGCTTTAGCATTAGTTAGTCCTGAAGACTTACCGCAGTGGAACCTTTCTTTACGGCTTCTTGTGCATATTCTACTTGAAAGAGATGACCGTCCGGAGAAAAGACAGTAATAGCTCTGTCATATCTTGCAGCCATCGTGTAGAAAGACAATCAAACAGTATGATGGTTTCCACGAAATGAATCAGCTAGTTAGCTAAAAGAGAAGCACGTCAAATCTGCGCATGCGCATGACCTCTGAACTGTGGGGATATCAAAAGAGAAAAGTTTTGATTAAAACATACTTTTCAGCGAACAGATATACAATTGAAAAAAAAAAATACACGATAGTAAATAAATAAATAAACGATGTTTCCATTTTTTTTATCCGTTACGTTTCATTTTATGGAACATTTTGAAACTTAGCCTAGAATGCCAGTGTACAAAAATATTTAAAATTAAAATAAATAACCACCTTTAACATGTACTACTATTTTTTATTTTATTTTAAGTGACATTATTTGTTAAAATACAACCAAAATATTTTTTGTGAAGCGATGCTCTCTGGCATTTTAGCATTCGGTTGGACTGTCCCATTTCCTGAAAAATGGGGAACACACTTTTTACAATGGTGTCGAAAGTTGGTTATATTTTTATTTTAAAACAAATATTTAAAACATTATGAGTATTATTACATTTAATATCAGCAATAATTTTGTTTTACTTCATAAAAAAGGAAATACTACCAATAATATCAATAAATGTGCCTCTTTTCCCCCCTAAACGGACCGCTGAATTCAGAAACGGCATCGTTTCCAGCACGGTCAGTGGGATCTGAGTTCCACCGATTTGTCTTGAGTGCTAGCTAGTTTTTGACTTTTATGCTGTAGTTTACTTTCAGTCCCCATTGTATCACCATGTCGGTGGCGTTTGCACCTCACAGGCAGCGGAAAGGTGATATAACAGCCGCGGGAATCCAGAAGGTAATGCGTCTCTTTTAGCGCCTCTCGCTATGGAGGCTATGGTACCAGACGTTGTTAGCGGTTGAGATTGACAGAGTAGCAGCGTCCATCCAAGTCTAACCGCGGGCAGATCGGGAGAAAAATGTCACACGGTCAGAGCGCGGAGAATATGAAACTCTCTCCAATCGAGGCGCCATGTTTACATGAAGCTGATTTAGCAGACTAGTTGTTTAATAGATGAATGGAGGCCTGCGGGGTTGTTAGCAAACGAAAGCTAGCCAAGAAGACGAGTCTTTTGTTAGCGCACGCTCACATCTCACAAACCCGCTTTCCTTTGTTTTGAAACTGCAACAATCTCACACCAAAAATCACAATTAAAGGAACCCCACACCAATGACTGACATGCTACACCAGTTCTGTGTTTGTATTCATTGGTTTATCACAAACGTCTCACGAATGTTGGGTTTATTTTTGCAGTTACTTGATGAAAACAACCACCTGATCCAGTGTATAATGGACTTCCAGAGTAAAGGAAAAACAGCAGAATGTTCACAGTAAGTCTATGTGTTGAATGAAAGTTTTTCTGATATTATGTGGAGTGTTAATACTTTCCTTTTCCCAGGTATCAACAGATGCTTCATAGAAATTTAGTGTACTTGGCCACGATAGCAGACTCCAATCAGAACATGCAGTCTCTCCTTCCTGCTGTGAGTACTCATCCTTTTACTTTGGTTGCATATTTTAGGCAACTCTGTGTAGTTTAAGTGTCATAGCACCGACAATAAAGTTTTAAATGTAATCAAAATAGTGAGAGATGAGCACATTGTTGCAGAAACACAAAAATAACTTTAAGCTGCATAACTTTCTGTATGAAATTTGTGTTTTTTATGCATATATGTATATATTTTGATGACTGCAACTCATTGTTGACATCCAAGTCTTCTGCTGATCAGTCATTATTATTTGTAGTTTTCTAATCTTTGTAAAAGAGAATAAAAACATCCAAATCTATTAAAGTCACATTTGGTTTTAAGACTTATTTATCACTCTTTTTGCTGGATTTTTGTATCGGGACAAAAACAAATAAATAAAAGTAACAACAATAATATACGTTTGGTTGTTTGAACAGAAAAAATTGAACTATATACATTGTGTACAATTATTATTATTTTATTTATTTCTGTAATTACTTAAACTCATGTTACAATCAATTAAGAGTCAGTATTTATGATAAATAAATACATTCAATTTATGCACATTTTAATAGGTGTTTTTGACAAATGTGATATTATTGTTTTGCAGTCACAACATCTTTGCTCTTAAAGTTCTCCATCAAACTAAAGACTAATTTGATCTCATTTAGTAACTAAGATTCGATTCGTATCATAATATAATATCAATATCGGTTCATTTTGAATGATCCAGATCGATCAGATTCATTGAGCTAAAATGCATCTTTAGCCAAAAATCCAACCAGGTGACTTGAAGATAAACACCTGAACACGGCAGGTGAGGTTTTCCAGATTCCTTGAATTCTTTGCAAGATACTAAAGTATAAATTAAATATGTGTACAAACAGGAACAACAGATTGCACATCTGGATTATTTATCATTAATGTTAATGCACCTTAATCTTCCACAACTGCACATGTACCCCACTATTTAGTTCTGTCTCATTTGCACAGTAATACACTGTAATTTGCACAACAGCTGATTTGTAATTTACAGATGCTAAGTTTATTTCTTAATATTCAGCTACTATTCTGTTTTTTGACATCCTATAAATATCATTTATGTTTTTTATTTTGCTTTATTTTCTATTAACCTTATTTTATTGCATTCAGAGTGAGAAGTAAGAATTTCATTGTACATGGAAACCTGTTTCTCTACTGTAAAGATGACAATAAACCATTTGAATCTTTGAAGTAAGCAAGTAAACAAGAATTAATGGCAAATCCGTTCACATTTAAGTTGAATAAAGTTCCGCCTACTGTTGTTTTTCCACGAAAAAACAAATTATGTTGGGGAAAAAAATGGAATAAATATATTTAAAACATAAAAATAATACAAAGAGAACAGTATTATAAGATTGTTCCACATTGAATGATCACAAAGCTGCAAAATTCAAAGTGTTTCGACTTTTTTTTCTTTCATCAACATTGTATTATTGCATGTGGCCACAAATGCATTAATAATATTAGGATCCTTCATTTTGCCGGTGCCTAAATGTCTTTCAGTTTAAGTACAAATGTGTACTTTTACTTGATTTATCAATGATTTGATGGTATTTTGCGCCATTGATTTGTATATTTGTTCCTGTTTTTTTATCCTTCCAGCCACCCACTCAAAACATGCCTATGGGCCCCGGTGGCATGAACCAAAGCGGACCTCCTCCCCAGCCCCCACATGGTCACAATATGCCCTCTGAGGGTATGGTCAGTGTCGGCCCCCCAGCCCCCCATATGCAGAGCCAGATGAACGGACAGATGCCCGGTAAGTCACCAACTCAATACGTCCTCCTCTGTTTGTCTCTTTCTTTTCTTCTCTCCCTCGTCCCCAGTTTCTGTCTTACTCAGGTTGCTTAGCAACACCGCAGAACTGAGAGGGAGGTCTTCTGCTAAAGGATGATGTCATCTGCTGGGCTGCTGTGGTCGCCTTGAACTTGGTTTTGATTCTATTGCAGTTATTTAAACGCATACATGAATATTTTTTTAAATTTATTGTAAATAAAAGTCCTGTTTAGGAGTACATTTTAACTGATTTTAATAAGGTTCTTAAAAATTGCACAACTCTCTTTTTAAATGAAGTTGGTGCAGTAAACAGATGCATTTTGTGAAGTAGCTTTAAGAAACAAGAAAAAGTAGTGTAACTATTAAAAAAAACAACTACTATCTCTTAAATGTTGATAATAATTAGTCACATGAGAAAGTTTAGTGACTTTAGCTTTAATACTTTTAGAACTATTGAATATTTTTATCCAAATGTCATCCAAATCCTCATTTAAAAATCTTAATAATTAATGATGACTGTTGTAGTATAAATATCATGATTAGTATTCATGTTATTAATACACCAATCAAACTTTTTTTGTTTTTTACTTCTTAAAACTTTAACCTCTTAAAGCGTCTCATTTTCAGTTTTATCACTACAGTAATTTTATTTCTCTGTAGGTAAAATAAAAGACATATCAAAGAACAGCCCGGGTCCTAAGAGGTCAAATCGTGGAGCTAGCGTTTAGCGGTTAGCACCTCTGGTGTAGCCGTCTCTCTGTCAGCAGCACAGCGAGAGCTTAACATTTATAAATATATATATTTTTGTTGAAATTGATTTTTACTTGTTGTTTAAGTACAAAACACTAATAGAGACACTTGCTGTCAGTTTAAAGCGTTTTTAAAAGTTGTTGAACATCTCGCTAGCTTGAGTGAACTCTTCTTGTTAGCTTCCTGCTTGAACTGCTGCCGATTTCCAGCAAAAACATGTTATGATCCGTTCATGTCATGCAGATCTAGTGTAGTATTTATTTGGAAAAATAAAATTGAAATATAAAGTGCTGATCATAATACGATTAAATTAAATATCGGGACATCCATAATTTAAAGTTTATGATTAAACAATTAAAATGAGTTTTTGTAGTTTTAAATACTTTCAAAGGCTGATACTCTATTTAAAGGCATAAAAAACTGTTTTATTTAAAGTATTTAATCAATAAATCTAGAACTTTTATCCAATACATCTTTTTTTTAACTCTTGCATTAAAATCTGTTCTTGCATGTTAATGAGTTTAAACTCCCAGCAGATTTTCATCTAATTAATCATAAACAAAACGATCATTCAACAGACACTTTTGAGGGCGTTTCTGCAGGTCTGACGTTTCTTCTCTGCATTTAACGTTCTGTCTTAAATGAGAAGATGAAGTAACAGGGTTCCTACAAGGTCTTGAATTTGAACATTTGGAAATTAGGCCTTAAAAAGCATTAAAAGACTCTTAAATTTGGATATATTGGTTTTAAGAACTGTGCCGTTTAAAATAATTTCCGTGTGACTTTTCTGGTCTAAAGTTTTATTTTTTTAATCCAGATTATGTAAGTAAAGCTTCACTGCACCAAAAGGTGAGTAATAATGTAGTAATTGTAATTTAATCACTGAAATTTGAACCGCAATTTATTACATTACTCCTTTACTAGTAATTCTTCAGAAATTCAAGGATTATTCTTCGTCCATAGAGCTGGGGATTAGGTAGAGAAATTAATTTTTCATATGTAAATCCTTAAGAAGTCTTAAATTTAACTTGAAGAAACGTGTAGCAACCCTGAGTAAATAAAACTGTTAAAATGTTCGTCTATGTGTACTTTAAATTCACAAAAATGTTTCAGAAATGAAAAAAAAAATCATAAAAACACAAAATAATAATTCCAAAGTTGTAGTCAATCCACTAGAAATTTAGTTAAATGACATTCTGTTTAAATTTGTCCTTTAATTGAGTTTTTATTAGAATAAATTAAACTAAAATCAGGAGACAAAAAAACCAATCGTTTTTAACTCAAAAGACCGTCTACAACTCCTCCACGATGCTGTTTTTCAGGTCCTAATCACATGCCCATGCAAGGACCCGGCCCCGGCCCCAACCAGCCTCCAAACATGTCCAGCGGTTCCATGAACATCCCCCCCAGCAGCCACGGCTCCATGGGGGGCTACAACCACACCGTCCCGTCCTCTCAGGGGATGCCGGTCCAGAGCCAAATGAGTATGACCCAAGGCCAGCCAATGGGGAACTACGGACCCCGACCAAACATGAACATGCAGCCGAGTCAAGGTCAAACAGGTTTTATTGATTTCCGCCGGTGTTTTTGTTTTTTTTAACGTTTATCGTTATGAGTCTTCGATATTTAACTCATTTTGGGATGATTCCAGGTCCAATGATGCATCAGCAGCCTCCGTCACAGCAGTACAACATGCCCCCCGGTAGTGGCGGACAGCACTACCAAGGACAGCAGAACCCGATGGGCATGATGGGTCAGGTCAACCAGGGGAACCACGTCATGGGACAGAGGCCAATGCCGCCCTACAGACCCCCACAGCAAGGTACACACCCCAGAGAGGTCTCACGCACGGGAGTTTAGAGCTCCGATCTTCCCCGGATCCCTCCTCCTTCATCTCTCCTTCCGTCTCTTCTCCATTTCCCTTTTCTTTTTGGAGTCCACATTGATGCACCCTGAAGCATTTTAGACACCAAAAGAAAACCGTCTGTAGATCTCACGGCAGGGAGTCCATCCTCTCTACCCCACCCCCCACATAAAACCATACCAACGACACCTTGAATCTACTTGTGTGTATGTTGTGTGCACGTAGGACCCCCTCAGCAGTACCCCGGACAGGAAGACTACTATGGGGACCAGTACAGTCACGCAGGCCAGGGCGCCTCAGAAGGTAGGCCAACCCACCAGCCTCTGGGAACGAAATCAGCCCAAAACAAAGAAGACTTTCAGTTTCCTGATTACTTTCTGTTTTTATTGGAGTGCATAAAAAAATCCCCAAATTATTCTCATCACATTAGAGTCACGACAAAATCAAAGTATTAGACTAAACTCTTTTCTGTCTTTGTTCAAATAACATTCACTTTTTTTCCTCTACTGACTCCCTGTTTCTCTAGTCAGACGTGTCGCTCTTTTTAACAAAATTATTTTAATTTGTGAAAACTAAATGCAAAACTCTTGACATGATTTTGTTCATTTGTTGTCCAGATTCTGTGTGAAGTAAAGTATTTAGTCAGTTAGTTTTTAAGTGCAAGTTCTCCTCTTAACAAGATGAGACTCATTTTCATCAAAGGTTTACCTCGACTATCAGAGACAAAACATCCAGAAAATCACATTGTTGGATTTTTAATATTTTATTTGTAAATTTTGGTGGATGATAATAACTAAAGTTCAACTCAATACTTTGTTTTATACCCTTTGTTGGTAGTAGCAGTCTTAACGTTTCTGTAAATCTTCTCAAGGTTTTTTATTATTTGTTTTGGTTTTTTATTTCAAACAAAATAAAAATAAACATAAGAATTTAAAAATATCCCTTTCTACAACACGTTTTGTTAGGTTATTTACAGTTTCACAACCTGTTGCAGGTGTTTTGGTCCATTCCTCCACGCAGATCTCCTCTAGAGCAGTGATGTTTTGGTCCATTCCTCCATGTAGATCTCCTCTAGAGCAGTGATGTTTTGGTCCATTCCTCCATCAGATCTCCTCTAGAGCAGTGATGTTTTGGTCCATTCCTCCATCAGATCTCCTCTAGAGCAGTGATGTTTTGGGGCTGTCACAGACCTTTAACGTCCTCCAAAGATTTTCTGTGAGATCTGGAGACTGTTGAAGCCACTCCAGGACCCCGACTTCCTTCTTCCGAAGCCACTCCTTCGTTAATTATCAACATCCGATTCAGGACTTATTAATATTTATATACCCTACAATCATAGATTCAGATTATTAAGCATATTTAAGATCAATAGGAGAATTTGCACATTTTGTGGCTGACTAAATACTTTTTTGCTCCACTATATACAGACATTCTGGTATTATTAGTGTATAGTGTAATGCGTGACGACCGGTATGTACTCTATCACCTAATGTACATCATTTTCTCTCATTTTTATTCAAATTCCATCCTGCCTCCTCTGAGTTGTTGTGTATCCGTCTGCATTGGTGCATCTGGCCACTCGTACATCGCTGTACTTTGTGTAACTTCAAGGTAACGCCCAGTACGGCCAACAGCAGGAAGCGTACCAGCAAGGTCCCCCACAGCAGCAGGGTTATCCCCCGCAGCAGCAGTACCCGGGTCAGCAGGGCTACCCGCCACAACAGCAAGGTTACGGTGAGTTCTGGTACAAACACGGCCGATTTATTAAAAATATATATATACTGGAATCTCCCACAAGAATGCAGATAGAACTAAAAACTGGACATGTCTAGACATAATCGATTATTGAGGAGATTGGAGCTTCGTGGAAAAGGAAATCATTAGGACTTCTTCCAGAATCCGAGGACCGCTTATGGATTCTGAACGAATCTGTGTCATTCAGAACCAGTCCAAACACACTCTGGATATTCTTTTACTCTTGGTTTATATTAAAACTGACAACAACAACTAAAGAAATACATTTATTTTGAAGGTCGGCATCGATATTATTATTAATATATCCTTTTTTTGCTAATTGAAGTGCACAGTAATACTGCCGAAACAAATCTTTCACATTTTTTATTTATTTATTTTAATTTTTTCTTAATATTTTATTTTTTTAACAAGAGACCCTTGTTTTAATTCAGTTTTTGAGTTTTTTTTCTCAGTTTTTCAATTAGTTTAGTGTCAAAATAGAAATATGAAATCACTAAAAAGCAGAAAAATTAGAATTTTTTTTAACTCTTTGCTCTGTACAAAGTTTAGTAAATCTAAGGTTGTATTCAGACTGGACACATTTGGTTCGTTTAAGTGAATCAAGTTCATTTCCTCCGATAATCTGGATCAGATTTTCAGTCTGAATACATCCAAGCGGACCTCGGTCCAGGACCAGAAACGGCTCTCCGACCCAATTTTTTAGGTGATCTTGGTTCGTTTCTAATCACACTGGGTTCCGGTTTTCTACGCCTGAATAGACTCCATGCTCGGAGTGGAACAATTGGACCAAAAGGCCACCGTAGTCGGGTATTATGGGATGTAAGAGTAGGAACTCTAATCCACAAACTTAGAAAAACTGGTGGAAATTTGCTTAGCCGTAACCGTCTTCCAGCGTGCCTCTACTAGCAGTAAAAAATGTCAAAATGGAAACAAAGTCTGAATAAGTGAACTATCTTAAAAGTATTTGGAAACTGCAGCAGCTCGATCTTTCTGTTTTTGTTTTGACCCGCCCCCCTAACTGCTGGCCAATGAGTGAGGAGATCTTTAGTCACCGGGTTTTGGTCCAGAACAGAAATCTCTGGTAGATCCGAGTCTGAATACAGACCAAACCCAAGGTTTAGGACTCGGACCGGAACAAGTCTGAATACACCCTAAGTGAGTGAACTATCCCGACGAGGACTTTCATTATTCTTTCACTCTTTGCTTTGCCCCCCACGCTCCTCTGTCCGGTCCTCCACGGGGCCGGATAACCCAAAAACTTTGTTTTAAGACCCACCACGAAGGCGTTTACCTTAAAAGAAGCTTAGAAATAAACATAATTTCATCCAGATCTAATACCGTCTGAAGTTCACTTGTTGGAGCTCTGTTGGGATTTTTCTTTGTGGCAGTTTTCTCCAGAACTTTCTGTCACTTGCCCTCTATGTGAGCCAGAGCTGTAGTTATTAATGAGCCAGCTGAGGCTGTGAGGCTGTGAGGTGAGATCCATCTGGCACGCACACGATGCACAGCAGCATTATGAGTGCTAACGATGCTGCGTGGGCCTCGTTTGACTTCCACCCAAGTCGAGTTTGTTCGGTCCTTCGCAGCATCGGCAGATATAGCTCCTGTGTGCAGAGCTGGAGCATAGTTTTATATTTGACTCCTTTTGTTTTGTTCGTTTTCACGTGGAACCGCTCTGACCTCAGTGGGACTCATTTGGATTCTTCCATAACTAGCTTATGGATTTTCAAAGCATCCAAAGTAAATATTTAATATTCTACTTTTTGGTTGATTCTACCTATAAAGTAACAGATTTGTTGGAGTTGCTTGAATAAGAATAACAGAAACTCTGAATTTGCAGGATTCTTCATCTTCCAACAAACAGGTTTTGGTTTTATATTAATAATTAATAAAGTATGTCTCGCTCAGAGGTCTGCAACTTAACACTTAAAGAGCCATTCAGGTCATCTCACTGACCACAACCCAGTAGAAAAATAAGACATTAGCTGTGTTTCCATCACAGATATGTGCAAAAATGGATCAAAAATCTAGAAATGTCGAAAAAACACAATTTCACAATAAAAATGATTTTACAGAGGAGCTGTGGATCCAACTATTCCACATGACACACTTCGGATGAGCTGTGTGACGCCCAAGGATCAGCGTGCTATCCGGTTGTTGGTCACACGACTCGTTTAATTTGAAAAAAGTTGCGGTTTTGCTAAATATGTCAATTTCGATACAACCTCCTCCAAACGCAAAAACTTTTTTTTTTTTGATAAATGAGTTTCTTTTCCTAAACTGACGTGTTTTTATTCGGCGAATTTATTATCGCAATAGGGCTGGGAACCTGAGTAACTCACGATACGATTCACGATATGGATTGTATCGCGATATTTCAAGTAAATCTATGTATTACCATAGTAATCTATGATATATCACTGTTTTTTTGAAAACATATGTTTTTGTTTTCCTCTAAAACATTGTTTAGCACAAGTTAAAACACAATATAGTAATTTAACATCTTTTGCATCATTAAAATAATCGTTTTTGAGTTGAAATATTGCGATATTTCAAGTAAATCTATGTATTACCATAGTAATCTATGATATATCACTGTTTTTTTAAATATGTTTTTGTTTTCCTCTAAAGCATTTTTTAGAACAAGTTAAAACCTAATATACTAATTTAACATCTTTTGAATCATTAAAATAATCGTTTTTGAGTTGAAATATCGCGATTTTTCAAGTAAATCTATGTATTACCATAGTAATATATGATATATCACTGTTTTTCAAAAAAAATGTTTTTGTTTTCCTCTAAAACATTTTTTAGAACAAGTTAAAACATAACATACTAATTTAACATCTTTTGCAACATTAAAATAATCGTTTTTGAGTTGAAATATCGCGATATTTCCTCTAGTTACTTAAAGGATCTTTTTCAAAGGGCTCCATTTATACTCAAATGCTCATTATCGCCCAGAACTAGTTTGTGGTGCTAACTAGATGACCCTTGTCGTGATTTTTCCTTCCATTCATTTAATTTAATTTGATCAAAAATAGAAAAATTGGTCTTATAATCCGATGTACTTGAAGAAGAAGTTCTTGTTAATGAGTATTTACTGGTTTCTTTGTGGTACACTGCACAAAAAGCTGTCAAAATGTTTAGTTCAGCTTAGTCAAACTATGAAGTGGATGGATTCCTGAAGCATTATGGGTACTGTAGTCAGGAGCCTCACTTTCGTGAGGCTCCTGACTACAGTACCCATAATGCTTCAGGAATCCTTTCCTTCAACAGTTCATTTTTAGCTTTTCTATTTATTCTGTAGTTGCTTTTCATATTTAAAACATGTTTTTTTTTTTTAGTTTTTTTTAACCAGACAGCCCCCGGTTTATCTGAACAAATTAATTCTTTGGTTTCGACTGACAGCATTAAGATTTTGTGTTGGTTGTACATTGAGAGCAACACTGTCTGTGTTCCCTTAGGCCCCTCCCAAAGTGCTCCGGGACAGTACCCCAACTACCCACAGGGGCAGGGCCAGCAGTACGGGGCCTATCGTCCTCCCCAGCCTGGACCCCCCCAGGGCCAGCAGCAGCGCCCTTACGGTTACGACCAGGTGAGTATGACAGCAGTCACCCGATTGTTCTGGAATTTTCTTACAATTTTTATCAAGTTTATTGCCAGAAAAAAAAAACGAGTGAAACAAGCCACAGACAATGAAGTTTAAAGTCAAGAATCATGTTGTGTGTTGTGCATGCGAACATCATTTTGGGCGGCGAAGTCTGTTTGTTCCAGAAGATTGTAAATGCTGTGTTTGAAATGTTAACCTTAGTGTTGGTTCTGGTTAATGTGGTGTGCCTCCTTTGAAATACGAGGGCTTTAAATAGGATTCTTCCTTAAACTCGAGTCCGTTTGCTCCATTGTTTAAAGTGCAATCCATTTTCTGCCCTCTATTTCCCATGGTCTTCTGTGGGGACCAGAGCTACACGTTGATATCTTTATCTTTGAACATTCAGGGGCACATGAGGAAATAAGGAAGCGGGGATTTGAACCCCTGACTAGCTCTGTAAGAAGCAAAGGTAATGGTTGCTGTGAAGACCTCAGGGTCCAATCTAGACACTTGACCACCTAGAGTTAATTTGCATTTTCTAATGTTTCTTCTTTCTGTCCTCTTCTTCTCTTTTTTTTTTTTGATTCAACCTTTTTAAGTTCTTCCATTTCTGTTTAACTCTAGTGTTGTTGTTTTAACCAGGGGTCGAATTGTCAGAAATGAGGTCCCAAAACAAAAGCATGCTTTAGTCTGTAGTGAGAGACTCTCCTCGACCTTTAACCCTTCGTGTGACGACGCTGTAATCCTTGGGGTGTAGCGGTACATGTCATCTCCTCAAAACCGTTGCTCCAGATCAAACATCTTTCCTCTCAAATCAGTTTTTACATTAAAACTTTCAGTTCTTTTGTTTAGAACTCTTGAAATATCTGAACTAATTTACTAAACGTATATTTTTTCCTTATAAGCGTCTACGTTTTTACAGTGGTCCCTCGTTTATAGCGGGAAAAAACAGCAATATGTGAAATCCATGAATTAGGATTACAGTTTTAAGGTCGTAAACCTCGCCGCGCACTTTATACTACAGCTATCTTTAACAATTATTGAGTAGTCGATTGGTCAGCGGTTAATTTTT
>NC_050528.1:8430681-8474832 GCF_002922805.2 Oryzias melastigma
TCAGAGTTAGCAATTATTTTTCGAATTATAGACGATTGTTTTTCAGTTAGACGGCGTCCTTTTTTATTTCCGATTACTCAACAGCCATTTTTCAAAGAGTGAATGATTATTTTTTTAGATTAGTCACCGGTTATTTTTCCAATTAGTCAATGATTATATTTCAATGAGTCAAATATTTTTTTTGATTAATCAATGATTTTTTTCCGATCAGTCAACGACTAATTTTCATTAGTCAACGATTGTTGTTCTGCGTAAGGTGATGTGCAATTGTTTTTTTTTAACAAAAGGTGATAGTTCTGGGCGATATGGAAAAAATTGTATATCACAATATAAATTATTCTATACCAAAATAATGGTATATATCATGAAATACCACAACAAAGTATATTTTTAATTATTCTAAAAAATATTGACAATTTTGTACAGTTTTTTGTCAGACAAACATGAAAATTTTCACATTTTTTTTCATTTAAATTCTCAAAGTTCAAACCTTTATAGAAAAACAAATCCCTTATTTTAGAATGTAAATGGAGATCTGATGGTGAACAAGGATTTGTGTCAACGTGGCCATTCTGTACAGGAAAGACGCTCCACGAAGGACATTGATTGACAACAGCCAATCAGGATGCAGAACACACACAAAAAAAACAAAAAAGTGAAAAATTGTAGTGAAAAAATCGGCAAAACTGAAATGTGAACCGCAATATAGCGAGGAAACACTGTAATCAGTCAGTTGTTATTTGGGACAAAAATCCAAAATTAATCATTTGATTCATGAAAAAAAACATAGTTCTTTTGTCCAGCTTTTTATTTTATTTTTGCTAAGTTATTTATGAATATTTGTTTTCCATTTTACAAGAATTCCCTTTTTTTCAGTCGACTAGAAGTAGTTTAAAAGTGTTTTTATAAGTTCAGGCACCTTAGAAAGTATTATACCTTTCAAAAAAGTCATTTTTATTCCTAAAAGCTTAACTAAAATCTCCTTCTGAGTTATAAATTGTGTGTACTGTTACACCCCTAAACATGTATTCAACCATTAAAAATACTTTTTTATTTTCTGTTCTTGTTCCACTTTGGATTAAATATAAAACCTATTTCGACCCCTGTTTAGGATTGTCTTAAACACTACTGTTTGTACAATGACTTTATTGATTTATTTTTCAAAGATTTACTTTAAAAGTTGTGTTCAGTAATGAGGATCATCACCTCAGCAGTGCTGCTAAAGCCTGATGAATCCACATAGCTTTGAAGTTGTGACCATGCTGCCACCTGCTGGTCAGCACTAGTCACTGTAGGCATGACTGAAATTACCACAGATTTTTTCATTTTTTTTTATTTTTTTTGTTTGCACCCTATTGAGATTTGTGAACATGAGCTTGTTTACTTTGTGTTTCTGAGAGGGTCAATAACACGATTCTGTCAAACTTTCTTCCACAGGGCCAGTATGGAAATTACCAGCAATGAGAGATGGTCACAGCACCCTCCCCTGCTCTTCTGATCTCTGTCTGGGCTCTGACCTTTTTTTGGTCAGTCTGTTAGATGCTGGTTTCAGCTCCTCTTGGATACAGACACACAAAATCCAAGAAAACAAGACACATTTCCCACCTTTTTACGGCTTCTCCTGGTTTCTCTTGCACATTGGCACGATAATGTCCCACTATGTCTCCAAGCAGCAATGCCTTAAAAAAAAAAAAAAAATGGAACCGCCTTATCCTTAGCATTGCAGATTGTGACAAAACTTCAAATAAGAAACGATTCAAATGTAGTTTCAGTCGACTGTGGTGCATCGTTTCTCAGTCCCTCACCGAAAGAAGCAATAATACCAGCAGTTTGGGAAAGGTCAGGGAGGAAACGGTGCAAACGCACCTCCAGCTAGGCAATGGTACATGTCTCGATGTATGTGATGATGTAAAAATATATTTTATGCTTTTTAGATCAAGCTAACTTTGTATAAGACCTTGAAAACTAGTACTAAAGCTGTGTTGTTTATTTCAGAGAAAAAAACAAGTGTATGTGTCGGTATTTTTTATTTTTTTATGCTCTTTGATGGTCCTTTCCAGCACATTTTCTTTGTTGTTAAACTGTGTAACTATTAAATTAGATTGCCAAGTCATCGGCTTTGACTTTGTATCATGTACACGCATTCAAATGAAGCAGAAAAAATATGAAGAGCATGTCTGGAACATGAAAAATCTTTTAGAAATTTGGCCTCATTGGAGTGGCTGTAGCATCCGAGTCGAGAAAACTAACATGTAGCAGATTTGGTGACATCGAAAGCCCCCCACTTTTATTTTTATTTTTTTACAGTAAAGTGACAAAAAGATCAAATAACTCCTAGTTTTGTTAGATGGTAGATGGCAGCGCTGGAATCCCATCTGCCCTTGGAATAACCGTCTACGTTGATGTCATTTCAAAAGTGTTATTTGTGAATACTAAACACATTTTGTGTCAAATATGTAAGATAAGATGTGAAAATAATGTTCTTGAAATGGATTCCTTAATTTCCACGGTAAATACTGGTTGTGCAGTTTTATATCACTGGCTTGATATCTGTATTATGGTGCATATTTTATTGATCCCATATGTACAGCATCATAAAGAAGAGGAATCCGGTGTCCTCTTTTATTGTTTATATGGCTGTTCTAATATTTTTCATTCTGCGATCCCATTTGAAGTTGTGGTCACATTCGTGT
Organism: Oryzias melastigma; assembly: GCF_002922805.2. Lineage (NCBI taxonomy): Eukaryota > Metazoa > Chordata > Actinopteri > Beloniformes > Adrianichthyidae > Oryzias > Oryzias melastigma. The sequence continues at coordinate 8,433,375 of NC_050528.1, forward strand.
CATGGCAATGTAAACTGTACATTACAATAAATTGGAAAAATCTTTAATATACTTTTTGTGTTTACATTTTCAACCCCGTAGAGCCAAAGCCATCAAAGAACTGACTGAAAATTTGAATTTTTTGAGCCAAGATGCTTATTAAACCCTTTGAAATTCACATAAAAATTGTATAAAATATATTTTTAATGGTACAGACCAGGAGTGTCAAACTCAAAACACACCTTAGGTCGCGAGCCGAACAGGATAAACATTTATTAAACACTCTAACATGACATTTTTAAAACTTTAAAAGCATAACTTTTTAACATAATCAACTAAATATATAGCATTACCTGTGATAATGCTAATGTGAATGCTGTAAGCTGAATTTGGCCGCTGAAGATGCTAGTGCTAATCGCTAAATATGCTGAAATTGATAGCTAAAAGCACTTAACTGATAGCTAAATACACTCAAGTTGGTAGCTGAAATCTCTGAAGCTAACAGCTGAAAATATTAGCCTTATGCCAAATTAGCCTAAAAAACTTAAGAACTTAGGTGAGTCAAAACAGCTAGCATGTAGCCATAAAATAGCTAAACTTCAAAATAGCCTAAAAAAACAGGAAACAAAAAAATAATAAATTTGCCATAACAGCTAGAATGTAGCTGAAATATTAGCTAAACTCCAAAACAGTCTAAAAACTTTAAAAAGGTCTAAATTAGCCGAAACAGCTAGCATGTCACCCTAAAAAATCTTGGTAAATTCCAAAATAGTCCTTAAAGCTAGCAGAATGCCCATTTTTACAACTTTAAAACTGTAACTTTTCAACCTAATTAGGAATATTATGATATAAAGTTATATTATAAAAGATTAAAAATAAGCGCAAGAAAACAACGGGCCATTAATAAAAATAAAATGAAATGATCTGGAGGGCCGGATATAAAAAAAAGAATAACAATAGATGAGTTGTTCTCACCATGAAGCTTTAAAAACTAGCTAAACTTTTCCCGCCAAAAATGTTTTAAGATTTCATGGAGGTAGCCATTTTGAAATGAGCCTTCCACTGCCCCTAGTGGACTGATGATGCACTGCAGGGAAGAAAACAGACATACTAGGCCTGATTTCCAAAATAAACTAAAAAAAATCACAAACAAAAAAAATACAAAAATAATATATTATATATAAGGCCTGATATAGGAAATTGTGATCAAATCCAAAATTTAATAAACAAAAAAACAAACAACAAATAATATAAGAATATAAATTAAATCTGGGGGGTTAGCGTGCTAACAGAGCAGCCCGGGCGCTCTGCCTCCATGAATGAGCCATGCTCCATCAGTGCTGTCAGGAGGTGACACTTTGATCAAACTGTTTTGTCCTTATCTGTGGTGGTGAGCGTCCGTCTGACGGTGATCCCGATCCACTCAGCAGCACGCGTGCTCCGTCCAGATGCATCCATAGAGGTCCAGAGCACATTTACACTCAAAATTACCTTCCGTGTCCCTCTCTTCCCCTTCTGCTTCCTCCAGGGAGGGAAAGGGACTACCTGTCACGTCGGAGGGGGGGCACGGATGCAGATGGCACACCAGATGTGCGTCCAGATCACATGATTTGAGACGGGTGTTAAAGGGGTGGTGATAAGCCCGTGCATGTAAATGTTAGTCTAAACGCAGCGTCAGAAGAAACAAAGCAACTTTATCTTTGTGTTTACATTTTTTTTTTTTTGTGCGCATTCGTGCACCCCTGCTCAGATTTAGTGGTCACGCGTAGTCCCAACACCATGCTGCTCCACAGCTGGCTGCCCCACCCTTCCCAGCTGCCACTGGGGCTCCCCCTGGCCCCGGCGCTTGGCAGAGCCAGCGTTTCGGGGCGCCTCCCCACCAGTCTTTCCTGGCAATTTCTGCCCTCAGCTGCGCTCTCGCAGACGGCATCGGGGTCGGACAAAGTCACTCCTCCTGTGACTGAGGCTGGGGCCATTGTGAGATGATGAAGAGGTGATGAGGAGACTGTTACCTAAGATTCAAATGTCCTTAAAAGATACCTGACGGTTTGATTTCCCTGCAGCAGATTCCTCAAAAACAATCAAGCAATAGACACAAAACGGCGAGTGTGCAAAGTTTGTGGTTATATATTATGTGATTCTCCTGCTCCATTCCGTACGTTTTTCAGCACGTAAAACTCACTCACACTTTCAGTGATTTCAGCAATATTGGTATCAAAACATTCAGCTTGTTCAGGATATTACTGCTTGTACCTTTTGTATTCATAAACTTTATAGTTTTGGAAATATTGAGCTAAATATTCCCCATAGGAAGTGAATGAGACATTTTTCAAATTCTTCAAAAACTTTGTGCACTTTGAAACCATTGTTATTTTTATTTTATTTTATTTCTTTTTTTTTTGGCCAAGCGCTGCTATATTAGCAGTATGCTAGCTCGTTTTGGTAATTTGGCATCTATTGAGGTTTTTTATGCTAATTTTATTTAATAGTTTAGCAACATGCCAACGTTTTTTTGGCTAATTTGTTATCTAAAAAGGTTGTTAGGCTACTTTTGAGTTTAGCTATGAACAGGCTAATATTTTTGGCTAACTTTTTTTTAATCTACTGAGGTTTGTTAGGCTACTTTTGAGTTTAGCCAGGTAACATTTTTGGCTAATTTTTTATCTACTGAGGTTTGTTAGGCTACTTTTGAGTTTAGCTAGGAACAGGCTAATATTTTTGGCTAATTTTTTTAATCTACTGAGGTTTGTAAGGCTACTTTTGAGTTTAGCTATGAACAGGCTAACGTTTTTGGCTAATTTTCCTTATCTACTGAGGTTTGTTAGGCTACTTTTGAGTTTAGCTATGAACAGGCTAACGTTTTTGGCTAATTTTTTTAATCTACTGAGGTTTGTAAGGGTACGTTTGAGTTTAGCTATGAACAGGCTAACGTTTTTGGCTAATTTTTTCAATCTACTGAGTTTTGTAAGGCTACTTTTGAGTTTAGCTATGAACAGGCTAACATTTTTGGCTAACTTTTTTTTAATCTACTGAGGTTTGTAAGGGTACTTTTGAGTTTAGCTAGGAACAGGCTAACGTTTCTGCTAATTTTCCTTATCTACTAAGCTTTGTTAGGCTACTTTTGAGTTTAGCTAGGAACAGGCTAATATTTTTGGCTAACTTTTTTTTAATCTACTGAGGTTTGTAAGGGTACTTTTGAGTTTAGCCAGGAACAGGCTAACGTTTCTGCTAATTTTCCTTATCTACTAAGCTTTGTTAGGCTACTTTTGAGTTTAGCTAGGAACAGGCTAATATTTTTGGCTAACTTTTTTTTAATCTACTGAGGTTTGTTAGGCTACTTTTGAGTTTAGCCAGGTAACATTTTTGGCTAATTTTTTATCTACTGAGGTTTGTTAGGCTACTTTTGAGTTTAGCTAGGAACAGGCTAATATTTTTGGCTAATTTTTTTAATCTACTGAGGTTTGTAAGGCTACTTTTGAGTTTAGCTATGAACAGGCTAACGTTTTTGGCTAATTTTCCTTATCTACTGAGGTTTGTTAGGCTACTTTTGAGTTTAGCTATGAACAGGCTAACGTTTTTGGCTAATTTTTTTAATCTACTGAGGTTTGTAAGGGTACGTTTGAGTTTAGCTATGAACAGGCTAACGTTTTTGGCTAATTTTTTCAATCTACTGAGTTTTGTAAGGCTACTTTTGAGTTTAGCTATGAACAGGCTAACATTTTTGGCTAATTTGTTATCTACTAAGGTTTGTTAGGCTACTTTTGAGTTTATATAATATTTTAGCAACATGCTAACGTTTTTGACTAATTTGTTGTCTACTGAGGTTTGTTAGGCTAGTAGTTCACTTTCAGCTTATCCTTTTCGGGGTCGCCACAGCGTAACCGCACCCACTGTTCCGCATCAGTGATTTGGCAGAGTTTTTTTACGCCGGATGCCCTTCCTGACACAACCCTGTACTTGAGGGGCACAGGGACCCAGTTAGGCAGCAGCATCAAGGGTCTTGCCTAAGGACCCAATCTGGGTCGGGATCAGTGGACAACCCTGGGAATCGAACCCAGGGCTCCTCCATGTCAGCCCTTCACCTAGCCCACTGAGCCACCGTTAGGCTACTTTTGAGTTTAGCTAGGAACAGGTTAACGTTTGTGGCTAATTTTATCTACTGAGGTTTGTTAGGCTACTTTTGAGTTTCACTAATATTTTAGCATCAGGCTAACGTTTTTGAATAATTTTACTGAGAATTTTTAGGCTATTTTGAAGTTGAGCAAGTATTTCAGCAATGTAGCTTTTTTATGCTAATTTGGCATCAACTAAGGTTTTTTGGGGCTAAATTGGAGTTTGGCTCATATTTAAGCAACACACTACATGTTCTTGCAAAATTTGTATGTATGAAGAATTTTTAAGTAAACGTACTCAATTTTTTTTAAATATAGGCCAACTTCAGCGGTCTCTCATGATTCTTTAGCGAAAAGTCTTTTAGCAAATTTTGCATTTTGCGAACAGTTTTTGCATTTTCAGCAAATCCCTTTAGCAACTAGAGTAAAATGCTTGAACATTTTCAGCAACCAGATTTAGCAAAAAACATTCACACTTGCATTATCGCAGTTAATCCAACTTTTCTAGTTAAGATTTTCTTCTTCCAATTTATGCTAACGCTACCGATAGCTTTCCACGATGGGGGATGAGACATAGAGCTACAGAAGATCTTTTCTGCTCAGTTAAAGTTGCTTATATTTTCGTGTTCACAAAATCTCTAAAAACAGAACTAAAGTACAACAATTTCAACATGTCTTACAATAAAGAAAAATGAATAACTGTTGCGTTATTTTCTGACGTAGCTCCCCTTAGCTGTTGGTCACAAGGATTAAATAATTATTAGAAAAAATATTCTTATAAAAAACATTCCTATTTTTACAATTTCCCCTTAAAATACCCTGAAAAACAACAAATACCTCTTATTACAACAACTAAATTTAGCATTGGGCGCCGTTAAAACACGTGGGGCTAAAATTCAGCAATGTGCATCTTGGCTGTGCCTAATACGTTTTTGTGTTTGATCGCGTGAAAACAACATCAAGCAAAATATAACCCGTTAGAATAATATCTGCTCAAATGACAGGTCGATATTTTCAATAGAAACTTAAATATTGAGGGATTATTTAAATTTGTATTTTGATTTGTGAACGATCTAGAAGAAGAAATGAAAATACAGTTCGGCAGAACTTTCTTAAAATAAATATTGTACATTTTTCTTTTGAAATTGGTAAGGTTACCTTTTATTATTTGCATAAACCCATAAACCGGAAGTCCCTATTCACATTTTTCGGCCCTGTTGCCATTTTGTCACCTTGAACGGAGTCTTTTGGTTATCAAAGGGTTTATGTTTTTTGATGTACTGTAACTTTTTCACTGTTAACATGATCAACGTAATTCCAGTAGATTCTGAAGGAGAAAAGCGCAGCTTTTCTCCTTCAGAATCTACTGGAATTACGTTGATCATGCTACCGATTGAAAAGTTACAATATGTTAAAGATCTTGTGTTTAAGCCTCAAGTGTTAAAGGGTTAAAAAGTGTTCAATATTTTGATAATTATATTTCCAGACTTTTTTATTTATTTTTTTTTTTTAGGGAGGAGACTCCTAAGCACGGAGGAGAAAATGACATTGTGATCATAGCTAGCAGGCACGACGTGATCTCTCTTTCCTCCACCGGCTCTCCTTTTCACTCTTTCATACCCACACTCTCAGTGTGACAGAAAGTCTATGGGGAGGTATAAGAGGTAGTAATGGGGGGGAATGCAGCAGCCTCTACAGTTTAATTGGAGATGTGTCACACTAAATAAATGGTGCAAAAACAAGCGCTGACTGGAGGCTTGAGGGAGGGGCCCTGGGGATCCAGCCTGCTTTATTGGGCAGGAGCTTTGCACCACTCCAGGGTGAAATGGGGCTGTGCACTGCTGAGAAACCCTCCAACCACCAAAACCACCATGCTTTCCAAAGACTACTGTGGAGGAGAAGACAAAGGCAATCATTTAGCGCTGCAGAAAAGCTGAGCAGAAGGTTGGGAAAAGAACACGGTGACCTGATTGTTTCTTATCCAGATACGGGAACATCCTCATCCTCCAATTTCTGCTTTTCTGGCAAAATCCACAAATGTAAAATCTAAATATTCTTCACATCCGTTCTCAGTCTACTTCATTTCTCTGGATTATCCATATATGACCTCCAAGTTACCCAAAGAACATGTTTTCCAATAAAACATCAATGTTGATATACCTGTTGTCTCTTTCTGCTCCTGCAGTGTGTGTGTGTACCTCAGTTCATGGCATGAGTGTTGATTTACCTCTACAGTGGGCTGCAGTAATTGGATGTGACACCATTCTCTCGGCGCTCCCTGGGGGATTTAACAGGAATGTGACTATTATGGCCCTAGTTATGAATATGTCACGACAGCTGCAAACAAAGGCCTTGATTTGGATAAGGATTCTCACTCTGTAGGTTCTCCTTTCTCTGATAGAATCTGCAAATTCTTTGTGTTTTTTTCTGTAAAATCAAAATGCTTTTTTTTATATAATCATGAAAAATCGACTTTTTGAGCTTTTAAGTGTATTATACTGCTCAATATAAACAGCCCCAAATTATTATTTTGATCCATTCACACATTTCTGAGTAATCCTGTCTAACACAAACTTTTCCTTCTGAGGGCCTCATAACTGTTTTTTTCTTTTATGTGGGGCCGGAGTTGGTTTGTAAACTAACGAAAAAACAATCACAGTCTGAAGGTTAACATTTATGGTTTTCCATAAAGCCACCTTTAAATAATTCATTTCTGTCATCTTCACAGAAGAAATACTAAAACATTTTAAAAATGAAACTGATAATTAGTCTATCCTCTCCTGTCATAGTTCAGACTGCAGAAGGGTGGAATAAACAGTCATGTTCTATGTGGGTCTCAATTGGGCAAACTGAGAAAAATATATATATACCATTGTTTGGTGACCCCTGCTCCAAAAACCTGCTCTTTCAACAGCAGCCCCTCCCATACCCACAAAGTGGGTCCTCACGTGATGATGTCACAGGGTGAGACAGCCCCCTCCAGGAAGAGTCTGCTCCGCCTCCAGGATAACACAAACCCTTTCTCTACAAAGCTAGCAGGTCAAACAAGAGGTGATCAGCAATAATAAACTAGCAGGGCAGCCGTGGTGCAGCGGTCGACTCCTGATCAGAAGATTGCGGGTTAGATTCCCGCCTACCCCACCCATGTGTTGAAGTGTAATTGGGCAAGACACTGAACCCTGAATTGTCTCTGGTGGAGGTTTGGCGTCAATGTTTGGCAGAGGAGTCCCCACTGGTTTGTGTGTGAATGGGTGAATGTGACTGAATGTCTCCTTCAGAATCTACTGGAATTATATTGATCGTGTTAACAGTTAAGAAGTAACAGTAAATCAAAGAAGATTAACACTGAACCTCCTTTTATAACCAATAGACGCTTTTCATGACGACAAAATGGCGACAGGGCAGAAGCCCTTTGAATGTTCGAGGAAGGTAGTAAAGCGCTATTTTAAGTATACACAAGTTACCATCAGCTAGCTTCCCAAGCTGATCCAAAAACCATTCCACCTGTGCCAAATTATGGGGTAAACTCCCGAGCTGCACTGTGTGTGTGTATATATATATATATATATATATATATATATATATATTTTTTTTTTTTTTTCAAGTGGGACATGATGACGAGGCCGGCTCTAGGACTATGTCATGAAGTGGGCGGCACCCTCAGGGAGCAAAAGGCGGAGCCTCAGAGATAGTCTTTTTAGATAGAGTCTATTCTTCCGCCTATGAAAAGAGTTCACAAAACAAATAATATTTCATAAATAATTTGTGCTTTAGTGTTTCAAAGGTAAAATATGATCATTTATATCAGGGGTGTCAAACTCAATCCCACAAGGGGTCAAAATCCAAAACACACCTTAGATCACGGGCCAAACAGGATAAACATTTATTGAACACTACAAAACGAAATTTTAAAAAGTTTTAAACGAAAACTTTTTAACATATTTATGAACTAGATATATAGCATTACCTGCGATAATGCTAATGAATTATGTAAGCTGAATTTGGCTAAAGATGCTAATGCTGATAACTGAAGATGTTGAAATTGATAGCTAAAAACGCTGAAGCTGATATCTAGCTAAAATATTAGCTAAATGTCAAATTAGCCTAAAAAAAACTATATGAAAAAACTTAGGTTGGTCAAAACAGCTAGCATGTTGCTGAAAAAATAGCTAAACTTCCAAATAGCCTAAAAAACTAAAAAAAAAAAAAGACTAAATTAGCCAAAACAGCTAGCATTTAATTAAAATATTAGCTAAACTCCAAAATGGACAAAATAAATAAAACTGAGAAAGCCCAAATTAGCTAAAACAGCTAGCATGTAGCTGGAACATTAGATAAACTTCAAAATAGCCTAAAAAAATCGTAGTAAATGGCAAAATAGTTCAATAAGCTAGAAGAATTATAATTTTTAAGACTCAAAAACAGTAACTTTTTTAACACAATTATGAATAATAAAAATGCAGGATTATTATTCCAGAATAAATCAATTTGAACATTAAATAACTCAATATTTTACTCTCAAAAAATACATATTTTGTCAAAATTATACAAGTTAAAAATAAGTGCAAGATAACATCAGGCCATTAATAACAATAAAATAAAATGATTTGGAGGGCCGGAAATAATAACCCGGAGGGCCGGATCCGGCCCCCGGACCTTGACTTTGACACGTGCTTTAAATGGATATAGTTTACTCTTGAGAAAATGGCATGGCCCCTTTAAAACAAAAAGTTGAATCAGAATAAAATAATAATTTTGGAATGAAATTAACATAAATGGAAAGATTGCTGATCCTCTTTGTTAACAGACAATTCAGTTTGAGTTTTATAATGTTTTATAATGCCTCAAAAAGAAGTGTCTGGGTAAAAAAGCAGGTATGATGATATCAGTATTCCCACTGCCTGCATAATTGCTGTAATTTGCTTTCCCTTTGGGTAATCTGTAAACATGGCTGTTTTGATGTTTTTGGCACCTTCCATTGGCTGAGCGTTCTCCTCCTCCGGTGGAGGCCCCATCCCAGCCCAGGGTGACACAAATAGATCCTTCCCTGGAATACGCACGTAGTTGCACATGGGCACAATCGATAGAACCCAGTCGTCGCTGGAACTGCGGTGTTAATAAAAGCGCCCCGTTAGCCGGCTCACACCATGTTGGTATTTTAGGGAAATAAAGCTATTGATCTTGCGAGGCTTCTGGAGGGCATTAACCTGGGTCTGCAAATTAGAACGTGCTCATCTGGACACATCTGCTTGCCATCTTCCAAAAAGCCATCCCAGGGAGAGAAAAGAAGGGCTGCGAGGCCTGCTGCTTCCAGTGATGAGAGGAACACGACTTGACGTCCCTGTTGGAGCAGGGGAGGCGTCTGGATGCCCAGGACTTCCATTAGAGGCCCAGGATGGTGGCATGGGTCGATGTTGTAAGGTGTGGTTGGGGGTACTCCATCTCGAATCAGTGTGGTTCCTTCCCCCTGATGCAGAGATGACTGGAAGGACAATGAAAGAGAGGCTTGCTGCTACCACTGCATGCTCCAGCAGTCTTGAAAGCTGTAAGCTGCTTTTTATTATTGTATATGAAGCACTGAATACAGATTAGATGTTTCCTCAAAGAATATTTGACTTTTGCTTTAAAGACCCACTCCAATGAAAATTGCGTTTCTGGTGTGTTTAAGACGTTCTTGTGGCATTTTTCTCATGATGGAGGACATTTATGAAGAAAATTAAGCTTAAAATTTAATTTCTGAGTATTTATTATGTGAACTCACGTAAAAACTCTTTCAGCAATTTCAGCAATCTTTGTATGAAAACGTTCAGCTTGTTCACAACATTACTGCTTATACTTTTGGTATACATAAACTTTAAAGTTTTTGAAATAATGAGCAAAAAATATGCCCAATAGGAAATGACACTTAGCATTTATTTAACTTGCTATCTGTTTATAGAGTATTGCGAACATTTTTAGCATTATGCTAGTTATTTTGGAAAAAAAATAGTTAGTTTTCAAGTTCTTTGGGTAGATGTGGAGTTTAGCTAATATTTTAGCATTATGCTAGCTGTTTAATTTTGACATTTTTCCAGTTTTTTAGGCTAAGTAGGAACTTTGCTAACAAAGTATTTTGCTAGCTGTTTTGGGCTCATTTAGACACTTTTTTTCAGTTTTCTGGGCTAATTTAGATTTGCTAACATAGCATTGTGCTAGCTATTTTAGCAAAGTATACATTTTTCAAGTTCTTTAACCAGATGTGGAATTTAGCTAATATTTTAGCATTATGCTAGCCGTTTCATTTAGACATTTTTCCAGTTTTTTAGGCTAATTTGGAATTTTGATAACATAGTATTTTGCTAGCTGTTTTGGGATCATTTAGACATTTTTTTTTTCATTTTTTTGGGCTAATTTGAAGTTTTGCTAACATAGCATTGTGCTAGCTATTTTAGCAAGGTACACATTTATCAAGTTATTTAACTGGATGTGGAGTTTAGCTAATGTTTTAGCATTATGCTAGCTGTTTTAGCAAAAATAGAAGTTATCAAGTTCTTTAAACAGATCTGGAGTTTAGCTAATATGTTAGGATGATGCTAGCTGTTTTGGGCTCATTTAGACATTTTTTTCAGTTTTTTGGACTGATTTGGAGTTTTGCTAACATAACATTGTGGTAGCTATTTCGGCAAAGTATACATTTTTCAAGTTCTTTAACCAGATGTGGAGCTTAGCTAATATTTTAGCATTATGCTAGCTTCAACTTTTTTTTTTAGGCTAATCTGCAGTTTTGCTAGTATTTTTAGCATTATGCCCACTGTTTTGGCAAAAATAGGATAATTTTTACCGGGAATGATTTTAAAATAGATCAAAAGATTATTGGAGTGGGACTAACCCCTCTGGCTTCTCCTTACCTCTCAAATTGAAGGGATAGGGATATCCGATTTTGTTTTTTTTAAGGGCTAACTTTCTCGGTGGAGGGATGGAGAGCCCTCCGCAGCGAGGAGGAGAAGCGCCTTTCTTCACATGCATGTGCTCTGAAGCACAGAAGTTGATATTGAAATCTAAGTAATGATTTTTTAGTATGACTTTTTAAAGTCATAAAACCGATGTTATTATTATGTGTTTCCGTGCGCTAGCAGTTCCGCGCTAACGTAGCTGACCTGTGACTAATGATGACGTCATCAAGTGGTTGTAACATCCAAATGTGAAGACACTATTTTTCCACATATCTCCGTTTGATGGGCTAAATGTAGGGAATTTGGAGTCAACCCAAGAAATGGTTTAGAAAAAGTCAAATAAATGCAGTTCAATATGATCAGAATCTACACACCAGGCTAGAACATTTAGTTTTTCTATGGAATCCAATAAAACCACATTGATAAAAACACAACAATCCTTGCAATTTCAGTTTTCAGTAAACAAGGCTTGAGTCTTCCTTTTCCAACACACACCAGCAGCTTCACTCAGCCAGAGACACTTTGGAAACTTTCCTTTTTTCTCTGCCTGCCCTGCCAGTGGGAAGCTTGGAAGTTCTCTGCCCCAGTTCTCGATGTCCTTGAGAGTTGTGCCTTCGGGCCGGGGTTGGTCGGGTCCCGCAGTGCACAATGTGTGCTTCTCATTCAGGCTCCCGCTGTACTCCGCCACCCCTGCATGGCTCTGGAGATTTGCCAAGCTCTGAGGGGTTGTCGTGTGAGAGTGAGTGTGTGTGCACGCTAGCACAGAACCCCTCCAAACATCTCACTTCCTTCCCCTATGGTAGATGACTGGATATATATAAGTCACCTTCCTGGCTTGGCCAGCTACAATGAGATGGTGAGAAGATGTTGTTATGAATAATCAAAGTAATTGCGATAAACAATGTGAAGTGATGTGCACATGACTGAGGGTCTTGTTTTGCAAAGGTTAAACCGCAGGGTAGAAGCATGTGGTTCCAACTAAGTGACGTCAATGAAAGTCTGGTTAAGATTTTCTTGAAAAGAAATGAGGAAACCCAGCATTACTCTTGCCTTGTAGCTGAAGTAATAGAATAAAAAAGGCAGTTATTAAACATAGTCATAATTTGCTTTATAAATTTGGCAAATCTCATATTTTATTAATTACATAAGTGTTTTTTTTTCTTCTATTTTTGTAATTATAATGGATATTGGCCCAGAGCAAAGATAAAGATCCATTTTCAAATATTTTGTCCTTGGACTGTGCACTCAGGGAATTCACTCCTCTTCTTCTCTTTCGTTTTCCTGGTTAGGGCATGGGGAATTAGTGGGATGAGAGGCTATTCCCTAAATAGCCCATGGCAAGAGGTATCCTGATTAGCATGCTGCCTGGTCTCTGGCAGCAGTCCTCCAGGCCACCAGCGCTATCACTTATGTGCTGTTTGTATTTGTAGTTGATAGTGTGTGCTGTTATAATTGGAATGAGCTCAGGAACCTCGTTTGCTTTTGATCCGCTGCCAGCCACTCAGAGTGCTACTGGGCCACAGCTCTCACCTCAACATTCCCAGTGGATTATGGGAAACTGCAACGCTTATGTTGGAAAAAAAAAAAAGCGCCTGACAGCATCTCACTCAAGGTCGAACAATGCAACTGTATGTGTGGGGAGTGGAAGGAAAAAAAGCCGGAGAAAAAGGGTTGAGCAGATTTCCCGTGTAACTTTTGAGTTCTGAGTCAGAATCTGTCCACAGCGGGTTTCACATTTGACAAGATATGACGGTTCAATGGCACACAAGGATGTGTGGTTATAGGGCTCAAAATCCTCCTAAAGCTTCAAAAGGAGCTCCAAATCTATGCTGAAAATAGAAACACACATTTAGATTTCCCAGATTTTAAAAGAACCTCTATCTAAGCACATCTTTGAACAATGAGTCCATCATTCTTTTGATTTATGGGATCCTTGCATTTGGCGACATCTGTGGCTAAAGGTGGGTACTGCATGTTGATTGCTGTTAAAAGTGGCATATATGCAAAAAAAACAATATTTTATTTAATTTTACCCCTTTTTTTATCTTTTACTTGTGTTTTACTTGTACTGTTTATTTCTCTGGTTTTATCTTGTTTGACACTGTGTTGCACTTTGTGAGTTTCTCTCTGTGAAAAGTGCTTTATAAATAAAGATTTACTTACAAAAAACTCACTCATTAATCAAAAAGGCTTTAAAACTATTAGTCAAATAAATAAATGAATAAATAACGTGACTGAATTTGTGGGAAAAAATACAAATAAATAATCCTTTTATTCTCTGTGTGTTTTTGTTAATTCTTTTGTTGATTTTGTTATTTATTTGTTTCAAAATTATGTCAAATTTAATCTAGTTTGTTATTGTTCTTGTTTTTATTAGCTTTCAGTTTGTGAATTTTTTTGTTAAGTTATTGGTGAGCAAACATTTCAAATAGACTAATTCCAAAAAGTGAAGTTTGCACATAATAATAGTTTATTTTAAAGAAGATTTTGATACATTATTACATGTAATTTAAAAAGCCAGAATTAGCTAAAGGCTAGTTTAAATATGCAAATACAATATTACAACACAATACAGATAGAATCACTTTCTGTAATATATAAATATGAATGCCTACCATAGACTGTAAATGATGCCTACACAAATAAACAATTCATATCTAAGTATCTTTTTATCACTGTTTTTGACCGTCTGGTTATATTTAAGTGTCAAATAAAACACTTTATTACAATTTAATCACCTCTTGAGCTGACTTTTTCGGAGCTTCTACCTTATGATCTGTAATAATACACGTCAAAACAAAGATTGTATATCGGTAAAGATGCCTCACTCTTCCCTCATCAGTTGATCCAACAGGAGTGGACCCTCCTCTCTAATAAAACATCTTTGTTCCAACCACGTGGAGGTTAAACTGCTGCATTTTCCTGAAGAACACAGGTATGAACACACCTGCAGACCTATTGAGTTTGAATCTTAAAATTTGTGACATTCTCTTCTTTAAAATTTCCTGTTCATAGTGATGCTGCTGTCTGTTGTGATTGGACTGGTTTTGCTGACACAATAACTCAAAACTGCTTTGATTAAATCAATTACCAGTAAGGTCTAAATGATTCCATGATTTTTGATTTTGCAACAAATAGAAGTGGGGATTTGTTTTATTTTGAAATAATAAAACCATTTATAACTTAAGAAAAACATGTTTTATATATTTGAGAGATTTCTTCCTTTGGCTTTTTGTAAACTTGACTTTTGATTTGGTAATCAGTTGTTCTTGTTGCAGCTTATCTTAAGCAGGTTTGCAAGGATTTGTTTAATCAAATCTACTAACTTGTTTCTCAGTGGTGATTACTGAAGTGATGCTTTTCACACAAATTTAAAAGAAAACGTTTATTTTTTATTTTCTTAAATTCCTTGACTTTTTTTTTTTTAAACAGAAGTTTGTTAAGGACATTTTTCTATAAAAAAAAACAGAAAAACACTGTAAAGAATGATAATAAAATTGTGGTTAAATGCAGTCAAATATCTTTTTTATTTAGGTAACGACGAGACGACATGGATTGTCTAAAATTGTACCGACAATCACAAAATTTTAGTTTGACTGTCAGTCATGAAGTCGCGTTTTCCACAGAGGTGCTATTTAGTGCAGAATCAAAAATATTAAAGTGACTACACCAGTTTCATATTCTGCACCTTGAGGCTCCATGTGAACAATAATATGGGCCTTCTGTAGTGTTTATATTAATTAATTTGTCAGGTTTTACTAAAGAAGACAAAAGAAGCAAACATATATATATATAAAGAAATTCACTATAGAGTGGCATTAAAATAAAATAAAATGTTAGAAACTATTATTTTCTGAAGGAAAATAAATGCAGAAATATATTATAATAAAGTCATAAAATTAAGAAAAAAACAGTATTTCACCAGAACAAATCAGAGATTTATAACTTGAAAAGTTGTAATTTTACATTGAAAAAATGTCAAAATAAAAGTTCTAACTCAATGAAAAAAAATCTATTTTTTTCCTCATAATTTTATGATTTTTTTATTATAATTTTTTTTTTTTTTACCTTTTCCCACACTTTTCCCGCAAATGTTCACAATTTTCTATTGTTATTTTTTTTATTATTATTAATATTTTACCTATTTTATCTTCTGGTACTTAAGGAAGTGCGGCGACAAATTTCTTGCTTTCAATGCTGCATCTTACTTTTTTTCATTTGTTTTGTTTTTATCTCTTTGAAATGTCTTTCCTAGCTCGCTAGCTTAGCTCGCTAGCTTAGCTCGCTAGCTTAGCTTGCTGTTACTGGAATCTTCCATTTCTCCAGAAGGATGGGGGAGGATGAAACATTTTCACATAAGCAGTCTTATATGATTTTAGTGATTTTGATTTTTTGTGACACATTTAGATAAAAATGGATTTTGATTTTTACTAAGGCATTGGTGTTCATATTTAACCTTTGACCTATTTAAGTTTAACTTTGATTAAAGTTTCATCCACCTACTATTAATTAAATGTGACTGGAACGCCTCATTGTTGAGGTTTTAGAGACAAATGCAGAGAAACAGATGGTTTAGAACTCGTTGGAAGGAGGGACAGTGATGATGGAGTAAAACGATGTTCAGGAAAAAGACCAAGAAGAAAATCAAAGTGGAGGTTCATGGATGTTGTTAAAGGAGGACATGAGGGCGGTCGAGGGAGGAGGATGTAACGGAGAAGATGAGATAGATGGAGATAGTTCTTCAAAAAGAAGATTGATTTTATACTAAATACGTGTCAATTTTTTTATTTAAATAAATAAAATAGTTTGTGGAAAATAGCCTTCTCAACTAGGAAATCCTTTACTAGTACTTTAAATATTTTTTAAAGAGTTAAATGTTACTTGAGTACTTTTATTTGTTAGTATTTCACTTGTAACTGAGTATTTTTTAACAATGCAACAAAACTTTTACTCATCTAAAATTTTTGTTTCTTTCCAATTCTGCTACTTTAAATGATCAACATTCCAAAAGCAATTTAATTCAGCAACCGGGTAATAAATTCTTCCTTCATAGCATTAGAGTTTGTTAATTTTTAAGTGATTATTATTTTAAAATATATATTTTATCTTTCTGTTTAATTCTAGCATCAAAGTAGACTTTATGGTACTTTTTTCGGTAATATTTCAAATCAAGATGGAGGATCCAACTTTAGAAGATTTATCTTGCAGCTAAAGCTTAAAGAACGTAAACCATTAACTTAACTACAACATTGCAAACCTATAAGGAAGAAAAACCTTGAAAAAGTGATAAAAGACTAAAGCTAAAGCTGTTTTGAATCAGCAGTAACATAATCTGTATTTTTATTGATCAGAGAAAACAAAAACTACAAAATATTTAATTTGTCATTCTTGGACTTTTTTTTAAAGCAGTTCTTGTATTTTATTCTGAGAAAAGTTCTTAATTTTTTTTTTTAGAATATGTATTTATGTAATTTTGGGGAACAGAAAATTCTAAAAAAAATTTAAATATCTACTTTTGTCTGTTATTATACATAAACTTCATTGTACTTCATATTGGCAATACTATTTTAATTAAATCTTTCCTGAAAAACCTTCGGTGACATAAAAAATAAGGTTAATGTAAAATTCTAGTAATTTAGCACCTCAGCATTGTGGATATCAAGGCATACAACGTAGGCTGGGCGGTTGCCTAGGGCGCCATCTGCCGTAGGGGGCACCAATTCCCGATGATTATATATGATTTTTTTCTCTTTTTTTCAAATTTTAAAAGGAAAAAAACTCTGATCATCACAAAAATAAGACCCAGACTGTGCTATTACTGTTTTTGAACAACAGATGTACGACATTTCAAACTTTTCTATAAATAAATATGTTATTATATGGGAAACGTAATGCATACCCGAAGCGTGGTTGTGATTTTATTCAAATCTACACACAGATTGAGAGTTACACAAACTGTTAGACTCCTCGACTCGTTTAAAAACAGGTCAGGTGTGGACTCGATTTCTTCTCAGACCGCTTGTACCCCATGTATATGGACCGATCCCTGTCCAGTCCGGGGGGCCCTGCAGTTGGGAGAGAGGGCACAGTCAGCAGGTTGTCCACAGTGGTGTTCTCCTTATAGCAGACGGCGGCCATCTGGTCTGATCTGAGGTCTGACACATACAAATACCACGGCTATCCCCCATAAAACTAAAAAGATCGTCTGTCCAGCCAGAAAACGTGGAAATAGTGAAAAGTCTAAAGCTACCATTGACTTTGAAAGGCTACAAGATCAGCGTAAACATTTATTATTGAGAGTAAACTCACTCAAATCTTCCTAAAATGTTTTCTAAGTTCTCTTTTATTAGCTAACAGTAATAATTTACTTGTGAAAAGTCACATTCTTGTTTTTCCAGCTGTTTGTTCAATTGTAGCACAGCAGTAAACAAACATCTCGACATATCCAATATGGCGTCCAACTTTGCGTATGCAACAAGCTAGCATCGTACCTTTAGCCTATAAAGCTATTTTTTCTCGTGCATTATATGAATGTGCAGCTAAGAAATAACAGAATAAAGAAAAATTCCTTCCATGTACAATAAAGTCTTGAATAATCATGAGTATCAAGTTTTAAAAACTACATTAAAAACAGTCAAATCAATGACTACGAATCTATCCAGTATCAATTAAAACTACTCATCCAGAGGTATGGTGTTTATTTCACACTAGTTGATGTTTGTAATTGTAAATTTTCTTTCCCAATTTTCTTTTATTGGATCCTAAATCGATAGTTTTTCTTTTTTCCTGATTGATTTGTTAACAGGGGCAGACAATAAATGTAAGTTTTTCTTATTTCTGCCCCCTTTTCATTTTTTTTTCCGTCATGTTTGAGTTTACAACTCAAGGTTGTATTGCATGTTTTTCCTTTAATTGAATAAAAATGAAAATTAAAAAAATATATATATATATATTTACTGTAAGCGAAGAGGGGTTGTGCATTCATGCCAATAGCCAAAACAAACGTCTTCTCTTCAATTACAAATCGTGAAATAACCATAAACGTGACCGTCGTTTGAGACGGGATGCAAACTGTCATTTGATGTATGTTTCTACTTCCTTTCCCTGTGACATTTGTTGCAGTTTGACCTGCTGGCTCATCTCTTTTCCGGAGTGGAACAACTCCAGGGACTTATAGAAGTTTGATGGTCCCTGGCTGCTAAATGCCAGCAGGCCAGTGAAAAATGATATCTGAATCTTCCAAGCTCAATATTTAATCAAGTGCTGGGTAACGTTTGCTGTTTGATTAGGTGGGGAAACTTCTGCCCCCCAGAGTCTCTGATTGCTTTAAAAATGTTTGGTTGAAAAAAAAGGAAAGAAAATAGAGAGCACTTCTTTAAGAAGTGGATACTTAAAGGATCTCAGAGTGTTAGCTCACTATGGAACCTAAACAGGGCCATAAATATTTGAAACCCAAATAAAACATTTCGAAATTTTTTTTGCTGTTTGGCCCCAAAAAAGTAAAATATCCAAAAACTAAACTTGTTTTTTTTTCTTGTTTTTTTTTTCGAATCTTAATATTTCAGTTTCAAAACTGTTGTGACACATGGGGCGGGGCTAATACAAAGGACCAATCAAAATCGATGAGGGTGGTAACTTCAGTCCCGGTGCATTCACTGACTCTAAGAGCTGTAATAATTACGGTCGGAAAATAAATTATGCTTGAATAAAACGGCAAAAATCCACCAGGACTGAAGTTACCACCCTTATCGATTTTGATTGGTCCTCGTGTTTGCCCCGCCCCATGTGCCAAAAGAGGGCCAAAAGAGTTCTGAAACTAAAATTTTCAGATCTGAAAAGGAAAAAAAAAAGAATTGAAAGTGGAAAAAAGATTTAAAACTGAAAAAAAAAATTAATTGAAATTTTGAAAAATGAAACCCAGAACATTTAAATCTGAAAATAATTAGATTTATTTTGACATTTTACATTTTTTTTGGCCAAACATTTTTTTCAAAATGTTTTATTTGTGTTTCAAACATTTATGGCCCTAAAATAGCTCCATATCTCACAGCAAATAGTGTCAGATTAGTCCACATCCTTCATTTTATTTGTTTATACATTGTTATAGTTTATTAACAATTTAATTGCGACCTATGTTGATGGTATTATTGCCATTTTGTTTCCCTTTTTTCGTCTCCTTTGTGAGTCTTTCCCAGTAATCACAAAAGGCTGCAGCGATTCACCTGAGAATACGCCCGATGAGCTTGTTCCAGAAGGGCATTACCACTGGTTAAGTACAAACACCTGCTAAAATATTGGCAATTAGGACATAATTAGCTGCTAATGTATTTCTAATCCAAAGCGGGCTTTAGATTTGTCCTTTTTTTTGCGAAGACTCCCTTTTTTAATGTTCTCCGTTGTTATTGTTTTCCTCAGGTATTTGTATCCTGAGAACATCGACTAAGTGCCCTAGTTCATCATATGCAAATGGCTTATTAATTACACATGCATTATGCCCGTTTTCAGGAGACATCAAAGGGCCTGCGAGTCTTCAGATAGTCCCCCTCTGTACCACACTGAGGTTACAAATGCCTGCGTGTGCATTTTCCTGCTCGCCTGTTCGGGCAGAATGACTACATCCTCAATTAAAAAAAAATGTTCACAGGAACCTCTCTCTTCTAGAAAAACACCTCCGGTGGTCTGCTTGGTACCACGGATTACAAAGCATTATTCGAAAGCGCTCCGAACGTGACGTGTTTGCTTTTGGACAACTAAACCGATATTTAATTTGCCAAGGAGGAGAGAAACTAATTCTTGTTCAAGTGCTTTCCCCTTCAAGCCCAAATTTTTCAGCTGATCCGCCCCTTGGTCACCTTAATGAAGTTCTGGTATCAATAGCTCAGCTTGAGGTGCAGACGTTTCTGCTCAGTTTGTCTGCATGTTTGTTCTCTGCACTCCTCCCTGGTGAGTTCTCTGTTAACGACCCATACAGCAGGTGTCAGAGTGTGATTTATACAACCTATAATGCCTCACATTGATTAGCAATAGAACTCTAATGGCTTGCCAGCTCTTAAACTAAAAGGAGAACAAAAGAAGAAGAAAAGAAAGGGATTGCATACTGCACCTTTGTCTTAGTGCGCTTTTATACCATCCTGCTATTGCATGAATATCAGCAACCTGCCTAAGGAGATGGCTAAGATGGAGTCAGCAAGTGCAATCAGTGTAACCCTGGGCAGTGCTCTGTTATCAGTCTCATGTGGGCTCTGACTGGGTGCTATAGCATAATTAGCACAGCACTCACTTTGATGATAAAATGGGTAATAGCACATTCATCCCCTCCCCTGCCTACCTGATTTTGCCATCATTTACTGATCCAATTAAAATCATTTCTGCATTAATCCGCTTGTTGGAGAAAAAAAAACTAGATTAAAGACAATTTGGAAGCTTTTATTCTGCATTTATTTTTATTTTTTTCCAAAATAAATACTATAACATGATGCATGCATTCAGCACCTCTTTATTTGAAGGAGTGCATGTTGTACATCAAAGCCACCAGATGGGGCTGCTTCTTTCATGCTTGCAGACAAAACGCTGAACTGATGCGTTCTTCTGTGGCATTTTTTTGTATCTCACCTCCAAAAGCATCATTTCTCATTAGGAGACCAAACTGTTTGCGGTTGTCCTCATTACTAAAAAGGTAGAGCCCCCATCCCCAACGGTAACTTCATCAACACCGCAGACAAATCTATCTTAGGTGCTCTATTTATATTTCTGAGTCGGTGCCACAAAGATTTATTCTGCACTCCTGTCAATCCATCTCTCTAATGGGCAATGGCGTTCTTTTTAGTTTAAACGGCGGCTGTGTGCGAGCAAGCGCAAGTACCTCGAAGTCACAGTGCCCAAAGAGAGTCATCTTTAGATAGAGAGCTCAGATGTCATGTAATTAAGATGATAAAAAAAAGCCCATTTGCACATCCATGGGTTATTAATGTGGACTAATGACGCTCAGATCAACTGTAAGATGTCTGCTAGTTACGGGGTTAATCTCCTCATTCTCGCACAAGCTATACGATAAACATCTTTACACAGAAGCGGGCGCATGAAGCTCCCCAGAGGACCGCGTACCAACATCATAGGAAAGTTTGAAGGACCAAAAATAAAACTGCTGTGAAAGCTCGTCCGGTCATTTGTGTAAATTCACACAACAAAGGAAACCAGACTGAGAAAAGTGGTACAGTAATGTTGCAATCCAATGTGCAGTAATCAAATCGAAGATCAATATAATTTATTTTATAAACATGTTTGAAAGGTAGCATTGCTTATTAAAGTCTTAAGTCTTTGTAACTGAATTATTACAATATTTGCAATGTTTAACCAAAATCACAAGTTAAAGTTCATTACAATATTATCTAACAACAGTGTTCAGATAATAATATCCCAAATAATTATATATGCTGCCTAAAGATTTAAGTCTATGTATTTTTATTTTCATTAAACACTGTATTTTTTCTATTATTTTACATATATTATGCATGCTATTATAACACATAGGCCATGACATGTTGTGTTTTGCCCATATCAAACATTTATAACTTTTTTAAAATATATTTTTATATTGTTTTCGTTCCTACTGTGCATACCGACATATAGAATTCTCTGCTTTTGATCATATCATAGGTTGTTTCAATTTTCATAGCTCATAAAACCTCATTAGATACCAAATTGGCCAAAAGAGCTAATATGTTGTTTAGATATTAGCTTAATGCAGAATTAGCCTAAAGACCCCAGTAGATGACAAATTAGGAAAAAAAAAACCTAACATGGTGCTGAAATCTTAGTTAAACTTAGAATTGGCCCAAAAAGTCTCAGTAGATGCCAAACTAGCCAAAAAAAGCTAACACATTGTCAAAATATTAGCTAAAAAAATCAGTAGATCTCAAATTAGCAAAATAAAAGTTAGCATGTTGCTAATATACTATCTTAAATCCAAATTAGCTTAAAAACCTTAGTAGGTGACAAATTATCCAAAAAGCTAACACATTGCTAAAATATTAGCTTAACTGAGAATTAGCCCAAAATTCCTCAGTAGATGCCAAATTAGCCAAAAAGAAGCTAGCACGTTGCTAAAATACTAGCTTAAATCCAAATTAGCTCAAAGAATCTTAGTACATGCCAAATAAACCAAAAATAAGCTAGCACGTTGCTAACATACTAGCTTAAATCCAAATTAGCTCAAAGAATCTTAGTACATGCCAAATAAGTAAAAAATAAGCTAGCACGTTGCTAAAAAATACTAGCTTAACCCCAAATTAGCTTAAAGCATCTTAGTATATGCCAAATAAACCAAAAATAAGCTAGCACGTTGCTAAAAAATACTAGCTTAACCCCAAATTAGCTCAAAGAATCGTAGTACATGCCAAATAAGCCAAAACAAAAGCTAACACATTGCTAAAAAATATTAGCATAACCCCAAATTAGCTCAAAGAATCTTAGTAAATGCCAAAGTAGCCCCCCAAAAAGCTAGCACGTTGCTAAAAAATACTAGCTCAAACCCAAATTAGCTCAAAGCATCTTAGTACATGCCAAATAACCCAAAAATAAGATAGCTAGTTGCTAAATAATACTAGCTTAAACCCAAATTAGCTCTAAGAATCTTAGTATGTGCCAAATAAATCAAAAATAAGATAGCTAGTTGCTAAAAAATACTAGCTTAAACCCAAATTAGCTCAAAGCATCTTAGTAGATGCCAAATTAGCCCCCCCCCCCAAAAGCTAGCATGTTGCTTAAATACCAGCTTAACTCCAAATTAGCTAAAAAAAAACCTCAGTAGATGTTTCATCAAAGCTAACACATTGCTTAAATAATAGCTTAACTCAGAATTAGCCCAAAAAATCAAAGTAGAGGCCAAGTTAGCCAACAAAGCAAACACGTAATAATTTATGGGAATTACCTTTTAATATAAAAAGTTTCTGGATATTGTATGGTAATAGATTGTTATATGCTTAATATATTATGTGGGCTCTTTGACGATTTTTAAATCCTGTAATTCCAATCTTAGACTGCATGAAAAGTTGGTTAGTGTACTCTAGGTTATCCTACTTTAAGAATAATCTGAACTGCTCGTTTTTAATTGGGATTGGTAATTATTTCCCAATATTTTGTTTCAATATTTGAGGTGATGAAGCATCAATTTGCAATACAATGTGCAAAGTGTATTATAGTAGAGATTTGTTTATTTAAAAAAAAAAAAAAAATTAACTTTCATTTAAGATAGTTTGGAATCAATTATTAATCCTAAAAAAATGTTTTCCTTAACTCTTTAAAATGGTACTCCATTTGAATTAATGTTATTCGTACTAGATTTCATTTGAGTGAAATATATTCACCAAAAAATAAATAAATAAAATGTAAGATTCAAAAATGTAAATCAATAAATACAGAGGGTTGTGTCTGGAAGAGCATTCGATTGCCAAACCAAATGTGCGAATCAGACTCGAAGAAGGAAGCTGGTGCAGAAGTTAGATGGAGGAAGCTGATTCACCCTGAAGGGAAAAGCCAAAAGGAAAAGAAGAAGAAGGAAATATTCAACATTTTACTTGGAATTTTATTCATTTTGAATGTCTGATGTGACATTGATCAGGAAAAAGCACAGTTCAAAAGAGGCTTTTCGAGTGTGCAGCATGTTTTAATAAATGCTTTAATGAGCTTTTAAAGAAATACATAATCTCTATTACCTTCAGGGGAGTTTTTATTCCCAGCTCAAACATTAAAAGGATAAAAACAACTAAGAAAGAAAGTTATGTGATTCAAAAAAGTTGTTTGCTGTCACTGAAGGTCACTGTTGTTAATTTAGGAGTCAGATTCTGTATTAATTGTGTTTTTCAGACTGATGTGATCATAACCTAAAGTCCACCTGAGAGCACGGGCGGTGCAAATCCACCGTATACATCAAATCTGAATGTGTCATACCTTCTGATGACTTTATCATAAACGCTGTGATCATTACATTGTCATTAGTTGGCAGACTTGGTTGTGCCTCGTTAATGCATACAATCTGCGGAGCAGCAGATAATGTAGTGTGGTGGTGGTGGTGGTGTTTAATGAGGGTCCGCATTTGCATACTGGCCTCCACCCCCACTTACATTACCACCCCAGTCTCATTTATAAAAATAAATCACATTAGAACATCACCAGCTAATAAAGTCGACTCTGGCCCTCATCCCACATCCCAGTGATGGCAAGTCTCAGAGCAGGAAGTACACAAAGCAGTCTCTGAAGATCAGAGAAAACCTATTATAGTAATTCCTCATATTTCACTGCAGCCTTTTCGTGGAAGCAGTGTGCTGCTGAAATTGTTTCGCATGATGCAATCCCAAAAAAATAGAAAGTTGAAGCAAACATCAGCTTTTTTAATAGCGCAGACATTAAAAAGTCAGATAGAATACAAAAAATATTTAAAGATAACAACTACAGAAGCTGAAGACAGGTATGAAATATACAAAAACAAACTAGTTTCTATAATCAGGAGACAAAAAAACAGTATTACAATAAATTGTTTGAGGAAAACAGAAGTAACTTTAAAGCAATATGGGGAATTATAACCAGGGTGCTAGAAAACTCCCAAACTATTTTGAAAAGGATGGAATTGATTTACATGACACAAAGGAGATAGCAGATGAATTTAATTATCGTTTTGTTAGTGTTGGACCAAACTTGGCCAAAATATTACAACCAATGAGGATCATGAAGCAGGTGAAACTATAAAAGATACAATAAACAGCAATATTTTAAATGCAAAAGATGAAATAATGAACATAGTGAACTATATATAGCCTTCAATAAATGCTGGTATAAAACACAAGTCATAAATTCTTGTGTTTTGCCCATTTGTAACTTTCTTTTAAATATATTTTTGCAATGTTTTTATTCCTACCCCAGATTGTCCTTTCTACCCCGCATACCCACACATAGAAGTCTCTGCTTTTTGCTTTTATCATTGGTTGTTTACATTTTTCTGGCTCAAAAAGACCTCAGTAGATACCAAACTAGCCAAAAAAGCTAACATGTTGTTAAAATATTAGATAACTCAGAATTAGCCGCAAAAACCTCAGTAGATACCAAATTAGCAAACAAACAACAACAACAAAAAAAAACTAGAAAACTATGTAGTTAAAATACTAGCTTAACTCTTAATTGGCTCAAAAAACCTTAGTAGATGAAACATTAGCCAAAATGCTAGCATGTTGCTATAACTACTAGCTTAACATAATGATACTGATACTAACTTAAGTCCAAATTAGCTGAAAAAAAACCCTTAGTAGATTACAAACTAGCCAAAAAGCTAACATGTTGCTAAAACATTAGCTTAACTCACCATTAGCCTGAAAAACCTCAGTAGAGGCAAATAGCCAAAAAAGCTAGCATTTTGCTATAAGTACTAGCTTAAGATAATGATGTTGCTACTAGCTTAAGTCCAGATTAGCTAAAAAAAAAACCTTAGTAGATGACAAACTAGCCAAAAAGCTAGCATGTTGCTAAAACATTAGCTTAACTCACCATTAGCCTGGAAAGCCTACGTAGAGGCCGATAGCCAAAAAAGCTAGCATGTTGCTATAACTACTAGCTTAAGATAATGATACAGATACTAGCATTAGTCCAACTTTGCTAAAAAAAAAAACCTGAGTAGATGACAATTTATTTATAAATTAAATTATAATAATTGGACGTGACAATTTTCAAAACAAACAAATTCTGAACAAAAATTAAGGAAAATAGTGTTTCGGTGGAGAGTATCAGATTATGGAATAGTCTTGCAAAATCAATAAAAGAGTTCAATTTTTATATTTATAAAAAAAACAGTGGAAAAACAAATGCTCACCCAATACAAATCTTAAGTTCATTGGGAACAATTTATTAAAAAAAAACATTCTGAGGTATTTTGTTTATTTCCGTGTTTCTTATTGTTGCTGTCTTTGTGTTTTTTGTGTTGTTGTTGTGTTTTCTTTATTTGTCTGCTTTTGTTGCTTTTGCCAGCCAGTTGACATATTTATGTTACAATAAAAAAGATAGATTTGGTTAAAATAGCTTGATGGATTTAGTTAAATAAGTTTATAATAAGACAATAAGTTTTCTTCTTTCTGTCCCTTTCATTCTCACCAGGGACAAAAGTATTGTGATTTTTTTGTTGTTGTTGTGTGCTATGAAAATGAACTAAAAAAAAAAACCATCACACAAACTAGAGATAAATATTTGATCTTTGAGTGGTTTTTAATGCAACTTCACATAATCGTACAACCAGAAGTTGCAGGACTCTGACACAGAGACGAACAGTCTCACTCTTTGAAGCCAACTAACTGAGAATGATGCTGCAAACTCGGGAGGCCGGGAGCTACAACCTTGTAGGAGGACTTTGTCTTGTGTCTGTTTCGGTGAGCACACGATTGTGCCCCTGAGTCAAAATACGAAATAAACAGTGTGCTTTCTGATGCCTAACGGTGTGCATGGCCCATGCACAGCTGATGTCAATCCACCCAGGACTACCAGTGGCTCCATTTTGCTCACTTACTTACTCTTTGGCTCACTCCATTCTTCCTTCATGCTCAAATTGACACTTGGTGCAGAGGCAGACAGACAGGGGGCCTCTTCGCCCCACACCTCCAGAGATGTGGCCCAGCTGTCAGCCGTCTAATACAGTCCAACCTCCCCCTGAGCCAGGCAGGAACTCCAGGCTGCTCCCCCTCATCCTCACGCCCAGAGGCACAGCAAACAGCTCAGCCTTCTTCCTCACTACACGCAGCAGGCCAGGAGGGGAGCACTTCGCTATAGTCAAATAAGTCTTGACTAGTCTTCATAAATCAAGCACAAGCGGGAGGTGGCACACTCCAAAAGCCTCGCGTTTGCATCAGTTGTGACATTTATCAAGTCAGGTTTTCAGCAGAAAGTATGTTTTTAGAATCTAAACAAAAGATGCCTATAGTGCTTATGCATGTAAAAAATGTTTAAACGGCGTTTAAAAGCATCCATATGTATTTCCATGGCAGAGCTGTGGGCATGTGTGTTTTCGGGAGTGTGTCTGTACCTTTTGTGTGGCTCCCCATGGCATTCCCAATATCAGTATTCTTGTAGATGTGTTTGATGTGTTTGAAGCCACGTAGCATACCTTGGAACATGACAGTAAACATGGCAGAGGCTCTCTCTCAGCGGAGCGGTGATGCACGTCACCCCTTCAGAAGTCTGTGACGGGTGTACAAACCAAACCCACCGGGCCACGGCGCCTCCTGGGATTCCCTCTTGCTCTGACTGGCTGCATGTTGCTCAATCCCTTTTTGCTGTTCTAAATAATTCCACCCCCAGCCTGGAAAACAAAAGAGCAAACAAAAAACGGTAGAAATGCAAACTGTGGACAAGTTATGGAACCCACTTAACTGGTTATCTGACCCAGCAACAGCAGATGTCATGATATATTGTGGTCTAATGTTTTGCCGTGTGTTTCATCCCTAGAAAAGCACCAGTGTATGTTTCCTGCATGCATCCCAGGGGAAATTAAGAGGCGCTCTATGTATCTCACGAGGATTCCCCCAAGAATGAGAATAAAGCAGACGGCATGAAAGAGTAGTGATAGTGTGAGGGAGTTATTGGTCTGGCAAAGGAATTGCCAACACATCAAAATAGCATGGGTGTTGAACAAGACAGAAACTTGCACCATTTACACCTGCCAGAGAGAGAAACACAGAGAGACATAAAAAATTTCCATAGCCACATACACACCACCTGATGGGAAGTGCAAGAGTTGAGGCACCATGTCAGACTGAATTTCACAGTGTGACATGTAAAACATGCTCACATGACAGAGGTGCTTTGGATGTTATTTTTGGGGTCGATAAGATAAGTCATTTTTATACAGTAGCACTTTAAGCGTTTCATGTTGGCGAAGTCTTTGAAATGGATTTTTATGCGTTCTAACATAAAAAAAAAACACAAAAAAGTTGACAAAAGATTTAGCAGGTCATCTCTATGTGAATGTTCTCCATAAAGAACCAGCAGCAACCAACGTTTTGACTTCTGAATGTTTGATATGACACTAGAAAACATTGTTTGGCTGAGTCATTGATAGTTTGTTTGAACAGCATAAACTGTAGTACACAAATAAAATACAAATTCTGTGGGTCTTTGGTCTCTTAGGCCCAATCTTCTCCCTATCCCTCCATTTGTAGGGGCATTTATAGTGCTAGGGTTGTCCAAAATATATTTTTTTAAGGGCCATCCCTCCGCCGCGAAGGGGTTTCGCGCCGCGCTATGCCGCGGAGGAAAGCGCTTTTGGGTGTGCTCTAAAGCATAGAAGTTTACCTTTAAATATAAGTAATGACTTTTTGTTTTAACATGACCTTTTTAAAGTTATAAAACAGCTGTTGTGATGTATATTCAATCGCTGATAGCTCCACACTAACGCTAGCTGACCGGCCACTATTGATGATGTCATCGAGTGGAAGTGATGTACGAATTCGGAGACAATATTTTTCCATAACTTTCCGGTTGGAGGGCTAAATCTAGGGATAGGGAGAATAGAAGAATTTAGATTGGGGTTAATAATGCAAGTCATTTTTACACAGTAGCACTTTAAGCGTTTCATGTTGGCGAAGTCTTTGAAATTGATTTTTATGTGCTCTAAGATAAGAAAACCACAAAAAAGTTGACAAAAGATTTAGCAGGACATCTCTACGTGAATGTTCTCCATAAAGAACCAGCAGAAACCAACGTTATTGACTTCTGAACGTTTGCTACGACACTAAAAAACCTTGTTTGGCTGAGTCATTGATAGTTTGTTTGAACAGCATAAACTGTAGTACACAAATAAAATACAAATTCTGTGGGTCTTTGGTCTCTTAGGCCCAATCTTCTCCCTACCCCTCCATTTGTAGGGGCATTTATAGGGCTAGGGCTGTCCAAAATATATTTTTTTAAGGGCCATGACTCCGCTGCAAAGGGGTTTTGCGCCGCGCTGTGCCGCGGTGGAGAAGCGCTCTTTTAACGTGGATGCGCTCTGAAGCACAGAAGTTTACCTTTAAATGTAAGTAATGACTTTTTGTTTGAGCATGACCTTATTAAAATTATAAAGCCGCTGTCATTATGCATATTCAAGCGCTGATAGCTCCACGCTAACGCTAGCTGACCGGCCACTATTGATGATGTCATCGAGTGGAGGTGATGTACGAATTCGGAGACACTATTTTTCCATGACTTTCCGGTTGGAGGGCTAAATCTAGGGATAGGGAGAAGAGAAGAATTTAGATTGGGGTTAATTTATAGTGCTAGAGTTGTCCAAAATATATTTTTTTAAGGGCCATCCCTCTGCCGTGAAGGGGTTTTGCGCAGCGCTGTGCCGTGGAGGAAATCGCTTTTGGGTGTGCTCTAAAGCATGACCATTTTAAAGTTATAAAACCGCTGTCGTTATGTATATTCAAGTGCTGGAAGCTACTAATGAGCGACTAATGATGATGTCATTGAGTGGAAGTGTTGTACAAATTTGAAGACGCTATTTTTCCATAACTTTCCAATTGGAGGGCTAAATCTAGGGGTAGGGAGAAGGAAAAATTTGGTTTGAACCTTGGTGTGAGCCACAGGGAAAGCAAATAAATTTGTTTTTATTATCAATGTATTCCCTGAACTCACCGGTGAGTTTTCCAACCACATCGTCTGTTTATAATAACGCAGGAATGAAACGGACCCCTCATTTGCATGAAAGTTGTTCAGTTTCATCAGATTCTGAATTTTTTAAAACCTTTTTAAATAACTATCTAATAACACATCAGTATCCAGCTTTTAAAATCATGACACGAGCGTGACATCAGTGTTTATAAGACGGTGTGAGTAGTTGTGGGAATGCTTCATAAACACACTATAGTGATTCTCCTGCTCCTAATGTTTTTCGGCACGTAAAAACTCAATCACACTCAGTAATCTTGGTATCATAACGTTCAGCTTGTTCAGGAAATTACTGGTTGTATATTTTTGGTATTTATAGACTTTATGGCTCTTAAAATATTGAGCGAAATCTGCCCGTTAGGAGTTGAATGAGAAAGTATTCAAATTTTAAAGTTTTAAGTAGATTAGCAACAAGCCTTTAAATATATTCATGGGCTATGTTTTCATCTTCTACAGTAGTTTTCAAGAAATTTGAAGTTTAGCTAATATTTTATCAACAAGATGTTTGACTAATTTAGTTTAATGAAGAATTTTAGGCTATTTTTGAGTTTAGCTAGTATCTAAGCAACTGGCTTTTTGTCTAATTTGGCATCTACTAAGGTTTTTTTAGCCAACTTGAAGATTAATTCCTATTTAAACAACTCAATAAATATTTTAGCAAAATTGGCATGCAATTTTTAAGCAATTTTACTACAAAATTTTCAGAAATTTAGGTCAACTTTTGCGCTTTTTCATAGGTCTTTAGTGAAATTTCCAGTCTTTTAGCAGATTTAACATTTTGCAAATAGCTTTTACATTTTCAGCATATCCCTTTAGTAATTATAGTTAATTGCGTCAGCATTTTCAGCAAAAAGTTTTAGCGTTTGCAGCGACTACTTTCAGCAAAAAGCATTCACACTAGCATTATTACAGGTAATGCAACTTTTTTAGTTATTCTAGTGAGAAGTTTTTCCTTTCCAATGTTTTACATTGAATTTCTGGGGCATTGAAATGTTGAGTAATGGAAATTAAAAACCCTGAAATATTATATACTTAAGATACAAAATAATATTTTGGGGCTTAAAACTTTGCTGTTTGAGAATTAATGGTTAAAAATTTATTTCAGAAAGTAAATTCAAAGGTTTAAAAAAATTCAGAATCTGATGGAACAGAAAAACTTCCATATATTTGAATTGTTTTCCTTCAAAATTTAGTGTGAAGGTTTAAAAAAGTTTTTGCTTTCAGGTTTAAAAGAAGAGAGATACAGTAGTTGAAATAAATACAGGTCTTTGTAACATTTGGTTGAGCTTCACCTGTTTTTTCAGGCCTTTTTCACATTTTACCATTGTTTTTGCTTTGTTTGTAAATGTATACTGTTTTATTTTGTCGCTATATGTTTTATCGTTTGTTAGAAAATGTAATAATTGTTTTATCTTAATTTCTGTGATTTTTCTAGTAAAAAAAGAGAAATGTTGTTATTATTTTTTGGAAAGTTTCAGGTAAATGGTGGTATTATTGCTATCAAAAATATTTTGGAAAAATAAATTAAGTTTCTATTAAGAAATATTCAATCAAATTTTACCACAGAAAATTATAGGTTTGAAGCAAATCTAAAAAAAAGTGTGTTTTTTAAATTTATTTTGTGTTTTTATTTACTTTTACATTTACATTTGAGAAACTATTCCATAATTTCTTATCCATTTCAGATTTTGGCACATTTATAAGTCATTATAAGACAGTTATTATCTACAGAACCTACAGCACATCTATGGAACTGTTTAATATTAAAACAACTTTGGAATAAATTAAAAATATTAAACCCACAAAGCTCAACACAGTCTTACATGTTTTGAATAATAAAGAAAAAAAATGTGCATATTTATCTAGTAATCAGAAAAGTCAAATTGAACTAAATAGGACGATGTATTCTTCTAATGTGACCTTTGTTTTTAGGATTTTAAATTATAAATGCATTAAAGGATCAGATTTGAGATCATTATTGTGCAAGATTAACGGATCAATTGATCCAAAACAAATTCTACGATTAAATCTGAAGAAACAAAAATCATATCTGTTATCTACGTAAACATAATTTCAAACATAAGATTTTCTTATTTGAAATAACTTTTCCCAAATAAGATATGAGACTCGTTACACATCAATTTCTTTTTAAGGTAGAACTCACAGATGTAAATACACTACAAAGAAGAGGAAGACAGGCCAGAGTGAGGAGTCATTGGAGCAAGGCGCCTCATCCAGGGCAGGATGTCAGTGAAGAACAGATGAGATAGGCCAGCTGAGGAGTGTTTTGTAGGTGAGATGTTGTCTGAGGAGAGGGGGTGGGGGGTAGAGGGAATCTAGGCCAGTGTCCAGACCTGCAGCAACAAAGGCCCCGTGTCTCTGGACGCTCCGTGTCAGCCCTTTGACAGGAGAGAAGGGACGTTAACACAGAGTTTTTCACCACCAGACGCTCCCAGAATACCCTCCCACCCCATCCTTGACATCCTCACCAGTCAGAGTTTGAGGAGAGAAATGCACTCGTTACAATAAGGAGGGCACATGGCATGGGACCTGAGGCTTTGAGCGCCGCCTCCTCCTGCATCCTTGTAGAATTGGGATCTTTCCTGCAAATCCTGTGCTTTTTCTGAAAGTTCATGTGGAGTAAACAGAATTTCTGAGACTGGCTCTTCCTGCTGAAGTGCAAGGCCATTTCCTCAACGCAAAAAAATGAGTCCCCACTTCTTCAAACCGTCCTATAACAAACCTATAAATCAGACTTATTGTCAGGCTTAATCAGGTGGCCTGTTACCTTGGCAATTAAAGCCTTGTTAGAGATACAAAACCTTGAGACTCAAATGAAGAGTCCCTGGTGAGAGAAATCACTGAGCAAATCCTTAAACCAAACAACCTTCCAGTGGGAGCACTTTTTCTCTGAGGATAGATGGTTAATTATCTCCGCTTGTTTGGGGGGGGGAGGAAGGAAAAACTGTTTCACTCCCTCTTGTTTGACTTTAAAGCTCGTGAGTATTCGTTTGAATTAATTTAAGTGGCAATCAGCGTGCCTTTTGTGATCGTCACAATGTATTGACCTGCGATCGGGCAAGTTGAATTAACCGTTATTGGTTAAAACTGAAAATGGAGTCAGATTTTGTAGTAATTAGCTCTTAATCAGGAGATGTAAAGTTCTTGCTTAATGAAGTGATCTTGAAGATAATGCTACTAAACGCGACCCATTCATCATTTATTCCCCACTGTCAACCAACACCTTTTTTGTGGTTAACTCTCCTAAACTAGGCCAACTTTTTTCCCCCCAATGCATTTTCTTTTTTAAGAATAAAGCTACATATTTGGGCAAAAATGCAGTTATAATTTATCATGATTTAATGATCTCCAGCACATGCTACTTCACACATGGTGCAGTCGGCTCCAACAGCTGTGCGGCGCGCGGATCATCCCAGAGTCCCTTCCGTCACTGTCCAGCGTCCCGTTTCGCTCCTCGTGCTGTTGTCCTTCAGTTTTTTTTAGATTTGCGTGTGAAGATAGAACCTTATTTGGGAAAGTGTTGGGCTCAAAGCCAAGACCCAGCTCAGGAGGTGCTGGAAAGTCCCACCGTCCAGTCCCTTTATCTTAAGTGTCAGGGTCAAACACGGCCTATCCTTCATGCCCCGCCCCCCCCCGTCTCTCGGCTTGGACTCCCCAAGGTCGCGTCTCCTCGCTCCCCGGTGCTGCTGAGTTCTCCGGGGCCTCTGCGGGGGGAAAATAGCAAGCAGATGTTCTGCTCGGGGATCCTCCGGATGCACCCTCTGCCAACCCTGAGGGTGTTGCCCTTTTCCTTTAATTAACAGTGCCCTGTCTCCAAACTTCTGCAATCATGGTCACAAACGGAGGTGCTTGTGTGATAAAAAGGAGGACGACGAATATTTGCATGGATGCGATTGAAGGTTCTTCTATTCATTTAAAGCCTTTCTTCTTTTCACAATTGTAAAATAGTTTTACAAACAGCAAATGAAATGTATTACTTTAATTAGATGGGGCTGTGTTCAAATTGCGTAAAGACAAATTGCATTTTCGATGTTTTTGACATGTTCTTGCAACATTTTTCTCACAATGGAGGAAATATATATAATAATTTAAGACTAAAAATGCATTCCAATGAATTCCTTTATTCAAATTGTGGTGGATCAGGAGCAGATGAAAGCCCACGGTATGTAAAAACTCAGGTTTATGATGCTTAAGTCTCCCTCCTCCGCTATAAATCTGAACCATCCACTTGCAAACAAATGGATCCATTCACGTCTTCATTTCCCTCGTCTTAGCTGCCATTTGGCTCTAAATTGTGCAGCTGAGTAGCTCTGATATCGCCATTTTGTTTTCCATGCTAATGTTAGCTTGTAAGGTGCTACAAGCTAGCAGGAGAGAATGTAAACAAAGGGCTGATGGGAAATTATTGTCTCACTTGATTTGTGCGTGCGTAAATTTCGGTTTGTAACTCAAACAATACATTTTGTGCGTAACAGTGTGTACTTGTAATTGTGTATTCACATGTATAAAGATTACAAAATACAGAAAATACAATTTACAACCATATTAAGAATTTTTTTAATTAATTCTGGGGCATAACTGTTTAAGAACGTGTGAAAATGTCAAGTTTTCACCAGATATTACTAATAATTTAAATTCAAAGCGACTTATAAGAAAACTCTGATGACCCAGCATTGTAGAAGCATTTAAACACATCACTTACACATGATTCTTTGTGTGTACCGCAGTTTTGTGTGCGCGTATCGGCCAATTTGTGTGTACTTTTTAAAGATTTGTATGTTTTGTTAGTTTAGATCTGCTGTAATTTAAAGTTGTGTGTGTATAAATTATATTTTGCAACTTTTGTACATGTGAATACACAATTGCAAGTACACACAGTGTACACAAAATGTATTGTATGAGTTACAAATTAAGAATTAAAGACACATACATCCAAAGTTACACATAAATAGGCAGACACGAGTTACAAATCAAAAAATTCACACACACAAAAAAATTGAATGAGACTATTTTCTCTCCATAGTCTAGCCCACAACCCAGAGGAACATTTCTAAAATTACTAACAAGCTCCTGCTTTTTGACAGTTTGATAAAATTCTGCATAATTATAATTAAAAGACTACTGGGAACGATTTTCCTATAGAAAAAAAATACAGTTTTCATTCAATCGATAAAGCCACGTTCACACTGTGGATGTGACAAAGACGAGTTCTTGAACGAACATTTAGTCCATGGTGTTCACACTGAACAATTTTGACTGTTTACTAGTGCTGCCACTATTAGTCGACTAATCGATTACTAATCGACTATTAAAATAGTCGTCGACTAATTTAATAGTCGATTAGTCGTTACTTTATATTATATGGAGTGAGAGTGTAGTAAACTTGAAAGTTATATTAGCATTATGCTAGCATTTTGGACTATTTTGGCATTTATTAAGGTTTTTTAAGCTATTTTTGAATTTAACCAACATTTCAGCTACACGCTAGCTGTTTTGGGTAATTTAAGACTTTTTCAGCTTTTTCAAGCTAATTTGGAGTTTAGAAAATATTTCAGATGCATGCTAGCTGTTTTGGCTAACAGTTTTTTTCCAGTTTTTTTGGCTAATTTCGCATTTAACTAATATTTTAGCTGGCTATCAGCTTTAGCAATTTCAGCTATAAATTTCAGCGTTTTCAGCTATCAGCTTTAATGTTTTTAGCTATCACTTTCAGTATTATCAGGTATCAGCTATCAGCGTTTTTAGCTATCAATTTTAGCGTTTTTAGCTATCAATTTCAGCGTTTTTAGCTATCAGCTTCAGCATTTTTAGCTATCACTTTCAAAATGTTATGCTATCAGCTTCAGCGTTTTTAGCCATTAATTTCAGCATTTTCAGCTATCAGCTTCAGCATTTTTAGCTATCACTTTCAGCATTTTTAGCTATCAAGTTCTGCGTTTTTAGCTATCAGCTTCAGCGTTTTTAGCTATCAATTTCAGCATTTTCAGCTATCAATTTCAGCATTGTCAGCTATCACTTTCAGAATTTTATGCTATCAGCTTCAGCGTTTTTTGCTATCAATTTCAGCATTTTAGCTATCAGCTTCAGCATTTTTAGCTATCACTTTCAGAATTTTATGCTATCAGCTTCAGCGTATTTAGCCATTAATATCAGCGTTTTCAGCTATCAGCTTTAGCATTTTTAGCTCTCAATTTCAGCATTTTTAGCTATCAGCTTCAGCATTTTTAGCTATCACTTTCAGAATTTTATGCTATCAGCTTCAGCATTTTTAGCTATCAAGTTCTGCGTTTTTAGCTATCAGCTTCAGCGTTTTTAGCTCTCAATTTCAGCACTTTCAACTATCAGCACTAGCATCAGCAGACAAATTCAGTTTACAACATTCACACTAGCATTATTGCAGGTAATGCTATATTTCTAATTTTTAGAAAGTTTAAAGCAGATTTGTGTTTTACATCTAGTTTGTGCATGACCCGATTAGTCGACTAATTGGAAAAAATAATCGGTGATTAATTGACTATTAAAATAATCGTTTGTGGCAGCGCTACTGTTTACCAGCACTTGGAGTTGGAAGAGGCTTTGTGCAAAGGGTCAAAGTGATTCAAATCTTGCTCCAGGCTTTTCCTTTCATGGCTCTATTCCGATAAATGAAATTCTTGGAGTGATTTTTTTCCGTCCAGGCACAAATTACAATTATCAAATTCTCCTCCATGATGAACTTTCACTTCCCTAAATTAGAAGGGACACAATCCATACATCCATACCAAATCAAGAGTCCCAGATTGGTGAAAGATTGGTTGAACTTTCAACGTGCGTTCATTGGCCATGCGTCTTGTCCATACTGTGGATGTTAACATTTTTTAAATGTGCATTGACCTTTCATTGGCAATAGGGACGTAGTTTAAGAGTTCTATTCTTTACATTAGCTTGAAAAGTTTCTGCTCTTCTCTCTGAACTATCTTCTGTAAAAATGTATAAACTCAGATAATAGACTGTTTTATGGTTCACTAAAGTGCCAAATCCAACGTGATAAACTGATAACCAGGAACTTCCTGAGGTGTCTGGCTGATTGTGTAAAATGACCCTAACAAAAGATCAGGGTCGATGTAGCACAGTATGCTGCAGCTTAGTTAAGAACTAACATATATATCGAGGTGAGTTAATTTGATCTCATTGTAAAGTGAAGATTTACTAATGAGCGTGGTAATGAGCAAGAAGAAAAAAGAAAACGTCTTTCAATGCAGTTTAAAAAAGAAGTGTTGAAAGGTTTGCTATCTTTTCCCTTCATCTTGTGAGGTGGTGCCAAGTGGAAAGTGTCCATCTTTCACCGGGAGAATTTTATTTTCATCTTGGCTCATGGTACTGCCCCCAAGGGACGCTCTAGCTTGGCATGTTCATAGTGGTCACCATTTGCTGGAGATGGGCGGTGGAGGTCAAAGCCATTTGAGAAGGACATAAAAACCCCAGAATGATTTTTGATCACAGTATGAAACTGTCCCGCAGTGGATAAAGATTATTTCTAACGGGAATAATCCATCATGGTTGATGGGTTATTCCCTGATTATTGTCGCGGAAGTCATTCTTAGCTGTTTGAGGTGACAAATATATATTTAATGCAGATTTTTATAATTGTGTGAACGATTTGTAATCATTCACACTATAGTGATTCTCCTCAAACTCAATCACACTTTCAGCGATTTCAATAATCTTAGTATCAAAATGTTCAGCTTGTTAAGGACATTACTGCTTGAATTTTTGGTATTCATAAACTTTATAGCTTTTAAAATACTGAGCAAAATATGAAGGAGAAAGTCTTCAAAATTTAAAATTTTAAGTAGATTAGCAATCATGGGCTATATTTTCATCTTCTATTGTAATTTTGCCTAATATTCTATCAACATGCTAAAATTTTTGGCTAATTTATCATCTACTGGAGTTTTTATAGGCTAATTTAAAGTTTATTTTAGCCACAGGCTAATGTTTTTAACTAATTTAGTTTACTGAGGAGTTTTAGGCTATTTTGGAGTTTAGCTAGTATTTAAGCAACGAGCTAGCTTTTTTGGCTAATTTGTCATCTACTGAGGTTTTTATGCTAATTTAGAGTTTAGGTTTTATTTTAGCAACATGCTAACATTTTTGACTACTTTTGTTTACTGAGGAATTTTATGCTGTTTTGGAGTTTAGCTAGTATTTAAGCAACGAGCTAGCTCTTTTGGCTAATTTGGCATCCACTGAGGTTTTTATGCTAATTTGGAGTATAGGTTTTATTTTTAGCAACATGCTAACAGTTTTGACTACTTTTGTTTACTGAGGAATTTTAGGCTATTTTGGAGTTTAGCTAGTATTTAAGCAACGAGCTAGCTTTTTTGGCTAATTTGGCATCCACTGAGGTTTTTATGCTAATTTGGAGTTTAAGTTTTATTTTTAGCAACATGCTAACAGTTTTGACTAATTTAGTTTACTGAGGAATTTTATGCTGTTTTGGAGTTTAGCTAGTATTTAAGCAATGAGCTAGCTCTTTTGGCTAATTTGGCATCCACTGAGGTTTTTATGCTAATTTGGAGTTTAGGTTTTATTTTTAGCAACATGCTAACATTTTTGACCACTTTTGTTTACTGAGGAATTTTAGGCTATTTTGGAGTTTAGCTAGTATTTAAGCAACGAGCTAGCTTTTTTGGCTAATTTGGCATCTACTGAGGTTTTTATGCTAATTTGGAGTATAGGTTTTATTTTAGCAACATGCTAACATTTTTGACTAATTTAGTTTATTGAGGAATTTTATGCTGTTTTGGAGTTTAGCTAGTATTTAAGCAACGAGTTAGCTTTTTTGGCTAATTTGGCATCTACTGAGGTTTTTATGCTAATTTGGAGTTTAGGTTTTATTTTAGCAACATGCTAACATTTTTGACTAATTTAGTTTACTGATGAATTTTAGGCTATTTTGGAGTTTAGCTAGTATTTAAGTAATGCCCCAGCTTTTTTGGCGAATTTTGCATCTCTTGGGTTTCTATGCTAATTTGGACTTCACTTATTTTTTTAGCAACATGCTAGCGTTTTTAGCTTATTTGTTACCTACTGAGGTTTTATTAAGCTAATTTAGAGTTTAAAGTTTATTTTAGCCACAGGCTAAAATTTTTGACTATTTTAGTTTACTGAGGAATTTTAGGCTATTTTTGAGTTAAGCTAGTATTTAAGCAACGAGCTCGCTTTTTTGGCTAATTTTGCATCTACTGGGGCTTTTATGCTAATTTGAAGTTCAGCTAACTTTTTAGCACATACTAATGTTTTTGGCTAATTTGTTACCTACTGAGGTTTTTATAGGCTAATTTGGAGTTTAGCTCATATTTAAGCAACACTTAATAATTTTATAAAATTGGCATGTATTAGGGATTTTAATGCAGTTATACTACATATTTTTCAGAAATTGAGGTCAACTTTAGTGCTCTTTCATAGTTCTTTAATTGAATTTCCAGTCTTTTAGCAAATTCAACATAGCTTTTGCATTTTCAGCAAATCCCTTCAGCAAGTAAAGAAAATCATGACACCATTTTCAGCAAAAAGCTTCAGCATCTTCAGCGACTACTTCAGCAAAAAGCATTCACACCACCGTTATCCCGGTTAATGCAACTTTTCTAGTAAATTTACTTTGATTTCACATCCGTCCATCACATGGATGAGACGGGTAGGAGAGCCACTGCAGGTGACAGCGTCCTGCAAATCAACGAGATCTATGATATTCAAACGTCTTATGACCTCAGATTCTACATGCAAGTAAAGGAGAAACTGCCAGGACCTTTTCCTTGCCGAGACCCAGAGCAAGGGCACCGTCTCCCCAGCCCCATAGATCAGCCAGGCCTGAATGTCAAACCGCACAGCAGCCGCTGCGGTGCCAGGAGTCCCCCTCTTGCTCCCTTTCTGGCCCATGATCTGCTGTCTGCATGGTGACACCACTGCGCTAATGACCTGGTTTGGGATTTGCTCCATGGGGCTCTTTGGCTTGGGAAGATGGAAGTTGTGGATATCCAGCTGGAAGGTCACTTTTGACGATGACCACTCACTTCATATTTCCTCTTCTGTTGACATACCTCCATGGAAGAAGCTGCTAACTCTTACACCGACGATCCACAATAAATTATACTTCTTCTCCCACCATTTTTTTCTTGCATATACTTGACTGCATTCATCATTTCTTTCTCCAGTGTCTAATTGCTCTACAATTTGGATACCAGTGAAGTTGGAAAGCAACACTCGCGCCTTGCTTGCCAACTCTGGAGCCTTGTGATTGTTAGCTCTCCGTGTTCTTTTTTTTTAATCAGTTTACTGTGAGAACGTGCCTCATCGTGCAGAGAGGGCAATGTTTTCAGTCACTTACAATCTTGACTTCTTTTCTCCGCCTCAGGAGTTGGCTCGTCGGTGCAAAGTGTGGAGTCCCCGGTGGCGCCTTTTTCTGGTGTTCTGAGCGCTGCCTCGACCTCACTCGTGCCCGGTGTGGGTGGCATCCAGCTGGGGAGAGGCTCACAATAGAGAGCGAACACTGAAGACGGTGGACTCTCCCAGGACTCAGCCTTATTCTCAGGGTCATGCATTTCAGCAATCGCTGTAATTACAAGCAAGTCAAAAAAGAAAAAAAGAAAAGTTGAAATCCACTGCCTTCCTCAAAATTAACGCGCCCCACTCCTCAAGGGGAACATTCACATCTCTGAGTTCTCGAAGCTGGATGGGTTTTAATGAGGCAAGTCAAACGTGTGTGTGTGTGGTTGCCGTACTTGCATGCCTCTGCATCTGCCCTCTTCTAACGAGTGTAATTGACCGACTGTGCTTTTAAGCCACCGTTTTTCACCATTTGTGCGGGTATTCTACTAAATAGCCTTCAGTGGTTATTATTTCTAGCCGAGACCCTTCATTGGGATTAAAACTTTCTCCGAATTTGAAACTACTTTTTTCTAATGCGATGTCAGAGTGGAAAGGATGGAGGGTGAGCGGGTCAGAGGTCAGGAGGAATGGCTGAAGGAGTCTTGGATTCCACTGGGGGGGACACCTCACCCTGCTGAGAGGCAGAGTGAAATCTCAGATGCTGCAGCATGGATGCTCAAGCTGTGCAGCCTCAATGTCTAACAAAAA
The DNA here is from genome assembly GCF_002922805.2 of Oryzias melastigma. Lineage (NCBI taxonomy): Eukaryota > Metazoa > Chordata > Actinopteri > Beloniformes > Adrianichthyidae > Oryzias > Oryzias melastigma. Next base: position 8,474,218 of record NC_050528.1, read on the forward strand.
AATCTATGTGGGGGAGAATGCTTTCCATCAAGATGCTCATTTCTGCCACAAATCATTTAAAAAATAAGATGCAAAAATATATATATTTTTAATTTCTTGTTGCTGTTTTTGAGCTGCTCTTTGCTTCTTGTGTTCTCCTGCTCACTCCGTCGAGGTGAGACTTGAGACAAAAACATTTTCGCTGTTTCTTTATGCTGCCTCTTTGCTCCCAAATATGTATATTTGATTCTGCTTTCCATATTTATAAGTGTTACCCCCGCAGAGGGACGCCATGTCAGGCAGATTTTGGAGCATCATGAGCAACATTCCTCAAGTGAGGCTGCTTCTTCTTGAACAAACGACTTCTGAGGAAGAGTGTACTTTAACTTAACCACGCGCGCGCCGACTCAAGTCAAGCCCCGCTTTGTCACTAATGAAAGCAGCAAGAAGCCTTAGAGGGCTCAGGAGTATTGGTTATTTGTGTTTTGGCAGTATTAAAGAGGGAAGGAGGAGGGTAAGGTGGCAGAACTTTGGGAGATTTGTCTGACAAAGCGTTGCAACACAGAGCAGGAACTTTGGAGCATTGTTATGATTAAAGTTTTAAAGCTGCTGAGACCTCCTGACAGATTCCCAGCA
>NC_050528.1:8475033-8485257 GCF_002922805.2 Oryzias melastigma
ATTTATGATTTTGTCCTGTTATGTTTGAATTCTTCCTGCACCTGGAGTGAGAATGAGGGAGAGACTGATCAGGACCCCCTCTTGTTGTGTCATTGAGGGATGTCAAAATAAAAGCTCAAATGTTCATTATGAGGATATTCAGCTTTTGTCAGATAATTTTTACGCTGCAATATCTCATCAACTTGTCATGAGGCCAATAATGTAGCTTATATGACACGAGGACACGCAGCAGGAGAAATAATCGTTTATTCGACACATTCTCCATGTCTTACTCCAGTGTGAGACTTTTATAAGCCGTTTCCATTTATGCGGCTCCAGTCACATTTGGTTTTTATTGTATTGGTCCAAAGTGGCTCTTTCAACACTTTGGGTTGCCGACCCCTGACCTAGACCAATCAGCTGGCTGTTTGGTGGCACAAACACAAAAAACGTAAGCAGGCAAAATCAAAGATAGGGCAAAAGTGAGATGACACACATCTAAAAAAAATGTGTGCTGCAAACGCAAAAATACTTTTTTAAGGCAAATATTAAATGTTTTCATTTGCAAATTATGACGTTTTATTCTTAACACTTTACGTTTTGTTTGCAATTTAGAACATTTTGATCTAAAAAGTGGGACTTCTGCATGCAATATGGTGGCACAATAATCAAGTTTGGAGGGCTAAATGTTGGGGTAAGAGATGAATTTGGATTTTTTAAACAATCATGATCAATGTTTAATGAAAACTATACTTGACTGTGAGCAGCTGATGTGATTGGCACTGGAAAATTCAGAAACTACTAAGAGTTAAGAAAATGAAATCAGGAAAATTACCTTTATAGTGTGTTTGGTTCGTAAATAGGTCAAATTTATTATTGTTTATCATATCTTCTGGAGTTTTGAGTATGAGTGAGCTGATTTCCATAACGGCATACAGCCTCATTATGAACTGCAATGAAAATAACGTGGTGGACACCCTCAAGAATTGAACTGAGCTAACATACACCCACATCATTAACTTTTATAGTTAACTTTTCAAGCACATTTTCTATTGACCAATTTAAATTTGTGCTGCAGCGAAGGCTATCAAAGGTTGCTGTTAATTTCCTTTTTCCGACTGCGGCATGTGCATGGGAGTTGCCTTATCGACTGTTTCCCTATAGGGTCTGCAGCCAAAACCAAGTGTTTTTTCCTTCTGCTTTTGGCTGTGTGAGTCAGTCTAAATAGAAATGTGCTGGAAGCGGGAAAAAGCTGTGATTTTTTAGATGGGGCCTCTGGCAGAGGCTGCGTCCAGCCTGCAGGGTAGGGGAGAGCGGAGTGAGAAGCCCACTGCAGGACCGCTCTCCTCCCTGGATCTCATTTGCACATAGCCGGGGTATAGGGGGCCTGGATGTCCACGGGTGGGCGGGTGAGGGTGCAATCCAGAGGTGCTCTAAGGAGAAAACAAGAACTTTAAAGTGATAATGAAAATCATGTTTTTGAGTTTTTAACACATATGTGTGCCGTTTTTCTTATGAAAGAGAACCAATATAATAAGCAATTCGGACACATTATAGTGCCTCTGTTTTTTTATAGAAGACAATTTATGTACTTAGATGACCGTAATGCACTGAAAACTTTGTGGGAAAAGGACATTGGTGTTGTGTTAAAAAATGAAGAATAGTTAAGAATATTATCTGAAAATGGAAAATTTATAAGAGAAGGTAAAGGTCAGCTTATGCAATATAGTGCTGCCACGATTAGTCGACTAATCGATGAATAATCGACTATTAAAATAGTCGTCGACTAATTTAATAGTCGATTAGTCGTTACTTTATATTATATAGGGTGAGAGTGTAGTAAAGTTGAAAGTTATAGTAGCATTATGCTAGCATTTTGGACTATTTTGGCATTTATTAAGGTTTTTTTAAGCTATTTTTGAGTTTAACCAACATTTCAGCTACACGCTAGCTGTTTTGGGTAGTTTAAGACTTTTTCAGCTTTTTTAAGCTACTTTGGAGTTTAGAAAATATTTCAGATGCATGCTAGCTGTTTTGGCTAACAGTTTTTTTCCAGTTTTTTAGGCTAATTTCGCATTTAACTAATATCTTAGCTGGCTATCAGCTTTAGCAATTTCAGCTATAAATTTCAGCGTTTTCAGCTATCAGCTTTCACGTTTTTAGCTATCACTTTCAGCATGATCAGGTATCAGCTATCAGCGTTTTCAGCTATCAGCTTTAATGTTTTTAGCTATCACTTTCAGCATTATCAGCTATCAGCGTTTTTAGCTATCAATTTCAGCATTTTTAGCTATCACTTTCAGAATTTTATGCTATCAGCTTCACCTTTTTTAGCCATTAATTTCAGCGTTTTCAGCTATCAGCTTCAGCATTTTTAGCTATCACTTTCAGCATTTTTAGCTATCAGTTCCAGCGTTTTTAGCTATAATTTTTTACATTTTTAGCTACCAGCTTCAGCGTTTTTAGCTATCAATTTCAGCATTTTCAACTATCAGCACTAGCATCAGCATACAAATTCAGTTTACAACATTCACACTAGCATTATTGCAGGTAATGCTATATTTCTAATTTTTAGATAGTTTAAAGCAGATGTGTGTTTTACATCCAGTTTGTGCATGACCCGATTAGTCGACTAATTGGAAAAAATAATCGGTGATTAATCGACTATTAAAATAATCGTTTGTGGCAGCACTAATGCAATATAAATATTACAGGGGTATTAGTGGACCCCAGTAAAATTACATAGAATGGGTCCTATGAACAACTCCATTTGTTGAACGTTTGGGAAAAATTGGGACTGGGAAATTTTCAGTCCTGATGGTTGCGGTCTCAGTGGCAGCCACGGTTTTTCTCAGACACTAGAAAACCCCACAAATTCCACAGATCAAAGTGTGGATAAATATGACGACAAAAATGGCATCTTATGAATGTATGTTAAACAAATTATAGAGTGGAGACCCCACTACAGTGTAATTTTGGACACTTTCTGCTTCCATATCACTGTACATGATCAACAAGGTGAATGATTCCAACTATTTGCTATTTATTTTGAACTCGTCATGTATATGAGATTAATAACTTTACTTGTTTTTGCTTTTACATATTAATCTGATTTACAATAGTACCCTGTCTTGTTTTGTTCTTTCTATTTTGTTCTGCCCCTTTTTGTTTTCTTTTGTTTTGTTTCAGGAACCTGATCTGTAAAATTCTGTAGATGTTATTTGCGTAATGTTATTTGATAAGTTAAAACTCAATAAAAACTTGAGTTGAGAAAAAAATGGCAATTCGGACACAATGCTCACTACTTTTCTTTAGTTTTTCTAAACACCAGATATGACATCACTAATTTCACGAAGTCGAATCAATACAAACACTTCAAAACAATTATTTATGACTCCACTGTGTTCTGATGGTGAAATTGTTGATAGTTTATTCAGTTTTTTTGTTCAAAATTGTTTGACTGCAATGCATTGTGGTCTTTATTTGCTAATCTAGTGACCATCGATGCACGCTAGTGTTCCACATAGACTTCTTGGAGATTTCTAGTGCACTCGACTTTGGAAAAGAGGAGAAAAAGAACAAAAAAATAAAAGAAAATAGCATTTTTTTAAAGTAAGGATTACTTATTTAGCATTTATTTAATTTAGATTAGTTACATTGATTTATGGTTAAGGTGCACAAAGATGATAAACTGTGTAGATTTTTACATCCCTGTTGTCCTGAAGACGTTTGCTCAACGCTACCCCAGAAAGCAAAACTTTGGTAAAAAGTTGGATCTTTTATAAGTTAAAGGCACATACTATCTTATCTTGCATAACATTGGTTACTTGCTGCACTGAGATGACCCTGTTTGGCACAGAGCGTCTTTTATTTTGAAAATAAATTATTTGAGCTTCTGTCAAACGTTAAAAAAAAAAAAAAAATCAGATTTTGAGAGATGCTAGATTCTTTTTATATTTTTGATTTTGTTTGTGCCAAAAATAGACATAATCCATATTTATTATTTAAAAAAAGAAGGTCATGAATCCAAATCCAAATTTCTTAAAGGGTAACCAAACCAGGAAGTTGGAGGCTGACTCCACCCACTGCCGATATTTGAAAATCCAGTCAGAGGGGTGGGGCTTGGGGGTTGGACAACTGTCATTACTGGAGCTACAGATCACGTGGTTTGACCAATCACAAAATTCAACTGTAATACCTCAATTCAACCTGTAGAGGGCAGCACATACAGACGCTTTTTGACTATATTTTTAAGAATTAAACAGTTTTGTCAAACAATTTGGCAATGACCAACAGAGGACACTTTTAAAGCCACATTTATAGATGTCAACAGCCAAAAAAAAGAAAATTTAGGGTTAGGTTACACTTTAAAGGTTAAAGTAAGACTATGCAGCTCCTTCTGGGTTTTGATCAGTAGAAAAGCCCAGATTGCTCTTTTACGGTTAAAGGTTGCCGACCCCTGATATAGTGAGTGGGGTGAATTCGGACATAGCTACAGAGCTATAATGATCAGACAGAGGCGGAGCTTCAAAAGCCACGCCCCCTCAGAGGAGATTTTGTAAACAGAGGCTTCAGATCAACATGAAAAATGTATTTTTCAAGACATTTAGGTTGTGGGATTTTGGTTAAAAACGTCATAATCACAATTAAAACACTACTAGGAATGTTTTTTTTAAATAAAAAAATTATAGATAACATTGTTCAAAATTGAGTTAGAAAAGAACAATAAAATTAGGAAAAAAAATGTTATAAAATCCTAAATATATGTATACTTTAGAAATGACATGCATCTTTTGTTTTGTCTTTTTAGATTGAATGCAAATAAAAAATAAAACCCGACCTGAATCGGTGTGTGCACTCTCACCAAAGCTCCTCTCTGCTTAACCGTTTCCACCAGAAGGGGGACCAGTCCGTCTGCCGTTCACCGAGAGTGGCCGTCGGCGAGCAGAGGCAGAGGAGGCGCCAGGGTGAGAAAGCGAGCCCACTCCGGCTGTAGAGTTCGACTCCGGATCCGGGGATCCGCAGATCCAGGATCCACATCTTGCCACGATCCCTAGGATTTTAATCATGCCTCTCTGTCTGTGTGTGAGTGCAGGCAGGCTGACAATGATTTCCTCAGTGATTACGTACAGAGCGAGTCCCTGCGGGGTAGGGGCCCCCTCTGGAGCCATCCTGATGGCTTTGGGGGCCTTGCTTCCATTTTCCATTATTATGTGGACTACCGGAGCGACAGCGCAGTCCAAGACCTTGCAGGTTTGTGATGAGGAGGGAGCTTCCATCTTCTCTCTGCTTCTTCATCCTCTTTTAAGAGCAATTTAGACGTAGACTTAGACCAGATTCCGAACCTAATTCATGATTAGCTGACTGGAGTGAGAAAAGGAAGAGTCGGCAATAGTTTTGATGCTGTTAGGTGGACATGAAGTGAAAAGTGCTATTCTCATTTTTCCTCATTTTTTTGATTTCCTTTTTGGTTTTGTTGCATTTTTTTGTTTTTTTGCACTCTCTCAGGAGGCGTTTTGCTCATGTCTTTTCTTTCTCCCGCCGATGCGTTTGAGATGAGAGGCGAAAGGCAAATATTGCGCTTTTATCTCCACACGGGCATCAAGCCCGCACGCGCGCGTCTCTTCCCGGAGAATGGACGCGAATGACGGGATTGCTCGAGCCTCGCACTTTTCCCCGACACCCAGCTCAGCTGCACGCGGGCGCCCGCATACCGATCGGGGCTAATTGGATTTTGTAACATCCACCTACTCATCACAAATAGTAGGGAACTCGTGTCCAGAGCGCGCGCGGCCGTTCTGTGATGGTAAACACAGAGACGCAGGGAATTTGACAGAGACTGCACCTTTTAGACTATCCCGTCCGACACGAATTATCAGGCACAAACTGAGCAACTTCAGCGTTTTCTGTAGGATGTCGCGCCGCAAGCAAGCGAAACCAAGATCCCTGAAAGGTAAGTGAATGTTTTCTGGCTCCCAGAACATTTGGACACGGACATGATAAGAGGAAATGTGACTGTTTCTTTTTTTTTTTTTTTTTGGAGCGTATGTTTTTGTTGAGCTTTATTTAAAGCGACAGCTTCCAAACATTTTTTTTTAAATTTCCGTGATGATGATGATGGTGAAAGTGCAAGGGCAGGGCACGAAGGGGGGACGCAGCAGCGCGCAACAGCGCGGCGGCGCGCCGCTGGTCTCCAACATCTGGATGCGCTAAAAGACGCACGGAACTTGAGCCCGTCTGATGGAATGGGGCGCGCAGTCACGTGACGCCACCTCCCTCTTGTCTGGGCAAACTTAAAGGTGGAAACATTTTTTTTTTAAAACATGGGAGGGTCGTGCACGCGCGCGTGCGTGCGCACGACAATGAAAGGAAAATGTTTGGGAAAAGTTCGAAACACCTGGATTTGCCAAGTTGGAGCGCGTAAAACTGTTGGATTTGAGCATTTTTCTTTACATTAATCAAACTTTATTATATTTAATCTTATTTTTCTATTTTTTGATACTACTCCCCCACCCCCCCTGTCTTAAACAGTTGCTTTGCTGGTAATTTGACCCTCCATTTGTCACTGTGTGCGCACACACACACACACACATATATATAAACGTTACTTTTCTGGACAGCATTTGAAGAATCTGCAGGGTTTTAGAGGTTGAGCTCCAGTTCATCTGGCAGGCATTGTATTTTTGCTCAGCAAATAATTGTCCACAATTTCACATTCCCAGCTTGTGGTCCTCTTTTTTTTCCCCCCCTCTTCTTTTTCCTTCCTCGGAAGTCTTCATCTCAAAGGAAGATTACACGGTCTGCAGTAGTACATTCATGCAGCCACCATTTTAAATCAATACTCAGGAGAGGGGTGGAAATGTGAGTGCATGCTTAAAAATCGTCTGCCTCCAACACAGATTCCCCTATTTTCCCAGGCTAAACTGCCATTGACTAATTTTTTGTTTGTCTTTCTGTAAAAGACAAACCACTTGATTGTAATTGTCTCCTGCCAACATGCTTACATGCCACAAGTGTGTGCGCCAGGAAGTGAGCATTCGGAATAAAACATCTGTTTGGATATGTGAACGTCTATGTGTGCGACAGAGGGGAATGCAGAGTGAGCAAATCAGTATGCAAATGAAGTCAGAGTGATGACATTGTTTGTTTAGTAATTGTCACCCCAAAACTTAAATTGGAAAGCGCCGACTTCCACGTCTTCTTCCTGACTGCTGGAGCAAAAATTGCAGATATGTCAGAGATATTTTGGAAGAGACCCAAGCAAGGCCAGGCAGATGTTATTTATTGTTCTTTGTCTGTTGTTTTCCCCCTTTTGGGACAGACATGCGCTCATACAGATGTCCATAATAACTTGTCAGTTTTAAACCAGTTCCTTCTTTCGTCTTTTTGAATATCTTTTTTTTAAAAGTCTCTCTTTTATATTGGGGATACCCAGGTGCAGACATACTTTCCATTTTTGTCCCAAAAAAGCCCCACTTTGGTTTGTAGATGAAGATGAGGGTACAACAGGCATCTGGCGTCGGGTTTGAGGGACTCCTGTGAATTTTATGGACGTGACGTGCATATAGAGGAGATGAGAAAATAATGCTGTGACAGTTGGCACTCCTTTTTTTTTTTTCCCAGAGAGAACGCCCGACACACACACCCCACTTTCTCCGCACTGGCTGCTCGTGGGAGTCAGAGGTTATGTTTTCAGCCCCACCGAAAAAGGGAAAAGGGCAACATTACAAGTCCCGTTTCAATTAAGTCTGAGAGACAGATCCGGCTGTGTTATTGCTTGGGGGAATAAATGGCACAGGACGAGACCATGCATCATTCGCTTATATGCAAACACTTCACCCCAGCCACTGACATTTACTCAATCCTGAGCCTCCACATTTCTCAACTGTAGGCACACTGTAATTTTGTTTTGATGCGCGGCAGCGGCGGCGGCGGCGGCTTTGGGTCAGCACATTGCCTCAGTCGGTTGGCTCACTCCCCCCAAAACCTGACTGCCACGTCGCCTGTCCTGCTATGCTCCCTGAATTATGTGAGACTGGGTTGATATTTTCATTTGGAGCGCAAATGACACTCTCAGGTCCCAGCAGTGATGTGTTCATTGGCTGAGGAGGAAGTTTCCAGGTCTGTCATTTGCATATATAAATATATTTTCTGCACCATTTCCTGTAAGTATCGCAATTGTCCTGAAGTCGGGACTGTGTCATGTACACCCTAAATATTTAATGTACTTGAAAAGCTGAAATTTCCTCCCACTTGGGTGAACTTGAGCTTCATAAAAGGAAACTTTACTTTCACCTCTGACAACATATGGAACATTTCTCCTATTTTAGCTTAAAAAAGGAGGCATAAAATCCCTTAAAAGCACAGCACTAAACAGCCCGTTCTGTAAATAAAAGCTCCTCTTAAGTTGATCAGAAAAATCGCAGTATTTTACATTCTCTTCACAATTAATGATCTGTAGCATAACACCCATTAACACTTTTCTAATGTGACACAAAAATATAGCTAAGAATTATCATTAAGGAAATTATGACGGAGCCATGAAAAATCCCATTAGCGCGGCTGTCAGAGCCTTTTGACGTGCAGCTCGCTGCGTTGGACCGGGTGCCGCGGGAGCTGGCCGATATCTCTCCTCATTCCGTGGCATGTGTCTCTCTTGTTGTCATGGATTGTCTGCCACATGGAGACAGACTTGTGATCCGGGGACAGCCATGAATTTGCACAATTGCTGCATCGCATTACAAAAAAATGTAAAAAAAACGGACAAACTTTGAAAAGGAGATGATTGTTTTATCACTTCTTTTTTTTTTAAAAACTGCAAATTATTTATGACACCAATCACTAGTTCAAATAATGCTCATTAAGAAAGCTATTCATGTGCGTCCTTCCCCCCTCCCTTTTTGGCCCTAATTGAGGAGGGTTGACCTCTTGACCCGAGCTAAATTGAGTTGTAGTCCCTGTGGCGAGCGTCTCCTTCCCGGTCAGTCAGGGCGGATTACACAGCCATTGTGTTGGGCACTGTATCGTCCAAGCTGCCTGTAACCAAGCAGATGAGTCACGCATATCCAAGAACACACTCAGGGCTTTTGTGTGTGTGTGTGTGAGATTCTCATACACAGCAGCAGACGCACAAACATGTGATAATCCTAGCGTAAAAGCACAGAACATCAAGAGTATTCACACATCTTTGCGTTCACACACACAAACTCTTCACTCTGTTTCCTTAAGGATTTTCTATTTGAAAATTGATTTTTATGTTACATCACTTAAACCCAAAAACTACGGCCCGCGGGCCGGATCTGGCCCTCCTCCACATTTGACCCGGCCCCCTGAACACTATCAATCATCCCCTTTCATTACCAATATTAGCTCATTTGAAAATATGATCTTGTTTTTGTAAAATGTGTCTTCTACAAAAGAAATCTCCCGGAAACCCCCGTCTGACACTAGAAAATATCCGAAAGCGCTAAAGCCTGTGAAGGAGAACTGGAGTGTAGTATCGTCCTAAAATTGACTCCGATGGAATTGACCAGGGGTAGGCAACCTTTTACTGTAAAAGAGACATTTGGGCTCATTTCTACTGATCAAAACCTAGAAGGAGATTCATAGAAATAGAATAGAAATAATTCATTATTAGGGACTCGAGGTTCGAATGACAAGACTATAAAAACGCAAACAGAAATTTATACATAAAAGATCTTACAAAAAAAATAAATAAATAATAACAGCGTTCTTATACTGCTGGGTTTTGTTATTTTATTTTTCAATTTTAGTTTGGGGGAAATTTAGGCCCAACCCGAATTCTTCCCTTCCCCTTCATTTGGCCCTCCAAATGGAGAGTTATGAAAAAATAGTGTCTAATATATCGGACGTCACCTTCGTTGACGTCACCAACGCGCTAGCGTTAGCGCGTAGCTTCCAATGCTTGAAAATACATAACAGTGGTTTTATAACTGTAACCCTTTGGCTATCCTACGTTTACTGATGTTGGGAGTGGGGTCATCTGGACCTATAGAAAATTCCATTAGCATCAAGCTAGCAGACTTTAGCTTTATATACCATATCGATGTATATTTTTTATGAATCGATTATTGATCTATTAAACTTAAATTGATTCAAGTTGATTAATCGATTTTATTAACCCAGCCCTACTAAATAGCCTCTTAGGAGCCGAAAGATCCAGATGGCTTTTTCTTTTAGCCTATTAACCGACCCCAGGGCCAGATCCTCCAAATTTGGCCCAGC
>NC_050528.1:8485316-8525526 GCF_002922805.2 Oryzias melastigma
CACTCTTCTGCAGTCTGTGCTCCTATCTGGTTTTGTGTGACTTTCTCTCAAACTTTAAAGACTTCTACCATAACGTCTTGTGTTCATAGGCCATGGTGCAGCAGTAGGGCGGTCGACTCCTAATCGGAAGATTGCGGGTTCGATTCCCGCCTTGCCCGCCAATGAGGCGTCGAGGCGTCCTAGGCAAGACACTGAACCCCAAATTGCCTCTGTTGGAAGGTTGGCACCATTGCTCAGCAGCCCAGTGGCTCAGTGGCCTTGTGGTAGAGTGTCCGCCCTGAGACTTGAAGGTCATAAGTTCAAATCCAAATCAAAATGGGACCCAGTGCTTTCCTACTAGACGTTCAGCATTAAGGGGTTGGAATGAGGGGGTTAAAACACCAAATGGTTCCTGAGTGCAGCTGTGTCTGCAGCTCACCACTCCCCCAAGGGATGGGTCAAATGTGGAGGTCAAATTTCACCCTACGGTGCGTGACAACAAATGGGACTTAAACTTTAAATGTTTAAATTTAGAAAACCTCTATGTGGCCCTCAAAAGAAAAGGTTTAGTAACCCTGCTTTAACCCTTTAACACCCGAGGCGTCACCGGTGGTGTTTAAACTCACAATCTCTAACATACTACAACTTTTCAACCGTTATTACGATCATAACGGTTGAAAAGTTGTAGTAAATCAAAGAACATTATTATTTTTGTATGTATTTTTCTCTAGGAATTCCTCAACAGGAATTAGAATATCTTAAAAAGCTACAATAATAGTTACTAATTGTTCCGTTTTTTGTGAGGCCAGTGTATAAATCAAACCAAACTCAAAGAACGCCATGCTGTAACGATCCCTCATGTCTTTTGTATTGTATTAGCAAAACCTAGCGGTGTGATTACAGTTTGGTGATACACAGTACCTTGTCAAACATTAATTAACTGATAGCAGTGATGCATTCACATCGATGTGGACTGAGCTCTAATCAGCTGAAGTCATTATGAGGTGATCATAAACGTGAGAATATTCAGATGAAAAGCGCTCGGCTATTTATATTTGTTCAGTTCCGGTTGTTGATGGCATCAAACATCGTAGGAGCTCGCCCCTCGCTTGACGGCTCACCCTCCGTGATTGCTCCCACTTAACTATTAATTATCAAGCAGACAGGTGCAAATGAGAAAAGAATTTATGCTGCCATGGAAGTTGTTTACTTTAAATGACAAAACTTTTAATAAGTTCACAGTGGTGACAAATCATGGCAAACTGCTGTAATGTTTAAGTTCTTATTGCATTGTAAAATAGAATTTTCTGCCTGAACTCCCACATCTCACCAGCGGTGACAGTAATCGAAACAAAAACTCCGGCTCCCACCACCAATCTCTGATAGAACCGTGGGGGATTTATTAGGACCCCCTATCCCTTGCCCATTTAAATGATCCTAGATGCACGGTGCTCAACAGTGCTGGAGAAACTCATTAAACTCCCAGGGCGTCAGTCACCAAGGCCTTCTTCTGCAGGACAAGTTTTCTGTGTCGGCTGATGCAGTCATTTGTGACTCTGAGGGATACATGATCTCCATGGTGCCCAACTTTGTCTCTTCCATTCTTTTTGTTCGCTTTGGCTAATCTATTGCAAGACCTACAACCTTTGGTTTCGCTCCTTTTCTGTCTCTATCAAATTGAGTTTCTGCTAAACCTATAAGGCCTGATTTTTGCCCCAAAATGTGGTACAAGCTGATGACATCATCTGCGATTGGTGTGCATTTATAACGAGAATTTATTTAGAGCAACCTCTGTCCAGAAAATATTTCTTCATAACTCTGCCGATTATCAAAAAAAAGCAAAAAAAAATACATTGACTACATTAGAATGGTTTCTGTTATACATATGGACAAAACTTTATTGAAAGTCCAGAAATGTCGAAAACAAACACTATTATATCCATCCATTAAATCATAATTATGCGAATAAACCAACTCAAAAACATGACGACAGATATGAACAAAACTTTGATTTACAACAGGTACATTCAATTGCTAGCGCTGATCGTCATCTATCAAAGGAGACGTCGGCGTCTTATTGAGCGGCAAGCTACGTGGGAGGAGCTACGTGGGAGGAGCTACGGTTGAAGTGATTTTGGAAAATCGTGGTTTTACAGAGGAGCTGTGTATACAACAATTCCATATGACACCCTATGTGATGCTGTGTGACCTTTTGTGGCGCACTGTGTGGTATCTGGTTGTTGGTCACGTGACTCGTTTAATTAGAAAAAAGTGTTTTTTTTTTTGTTTGTTGTAGTTTTTCACGGATCTGGTCAGCAAATTAGCTGTTAGCTAGATGGACTGTGGACATGGCACCAATTGCCTTTAAAATTGTACCAATTTTTTTGTCCTGTCCCTGTAAAACAGAAAGCAGCCAAAAAAAACAGTTTTGCAAAATATGTTAATTTGTCAGTTTCGATAAGGCCTCAATAACACCTCCTCCAAGCGCAAACCAGTACTGGGTCAGGGTACTGGTCCGCTCCGTATCCTGGTACTGGACCAGTTCTGGTTGCGGCCCAGAGGTTGGAGACCCGTGATTTAATGGAAACAGCCAGCACGTCAAAAAACGACGAGTTAGGGACACCAAAAACGTCAAGTTTTGACGCGAAGGGGTCCTTGACCAAAAGTCAGTATGTGACGAGATGGGAGTGAGAATGTGTTGAAAAATTGCTTGAAAAGTATTAAACATTATTAAGAAATCTTTCACAGGTAACATGGACAGATACAAGCAAAACCCTACTATGAACTGGACCGCACATTTGCCATAAGATTGATGCAATAGCCAATCGCTATCAAGTATAACCCGGGCTTCAGATGCACAAATAGTTGATTATTTTTCCCGTACAATGCAAAGTTTTATTATATAATTCCCGGCGGATGTACATTTTGGTTCGAGCGTGCCCTGACATCAAAACAAAGTTGCTCTGCCGGCGAGCAGCAACAGCTCCACACTCGCCTCATTTATTTTTCACCGAGGTTTGTCACCCGGCTTGACTCAGAATTGTTCTCGTCTGAGAAAAAGTCTTCTGCCACCATAGGATTCCACCTCAATTATGCAAAGTACAGGATATTTTGTGCGATTATAAAAGTGCGCCAATTTCTACATTGGCAGTCACTGCCGTACTCCCTTACTGGGAGATCCTGTCAGACCCCCCCCACACACACACACACACACACTCGCCCGCCTTCCTCTTTGCCCAGGAAAATGAAAGGCTATAAAGAAGAGACATAATGGAGAATGCATTTCAACTGCAGGGGTGGAACACAGAGGCGTATGAAGCCCTCAGTGAGACCCTCATTTTACATGGAACAGGTGGGAGACTCTTTTGTTCTCTTCCCGCTGTTAAAATCCATTTCATTTCTTGTAGTTGACATGCCACGAGGAAGTCTCACCAGTTCCAAAAAGGCTCCAAAGTAAAAGGGTCCTATTTTTTTTTACTAAACAGAAGTCATGTTTTTCAAGGCCAGAGCTGTTGTCAGACAGTCAGAAGTGGTGCCACTCACCTAATGAGCAGCCGGTCAGAGCATCATTGTGTTGTTTCAGAGGCGAAGCACTTTACTTTACATCTGAGCACTTTCAGAGAGTCCATGTTTACATTTATTTTTACAAATTTTCCTTTTGATATCTACCTAACGCGTGCCATACTTTCCCTTTTCCTGATGTAGTCATCAAGGTGATTTTTTTTTTTTTTTGGTCACTGCCGATGTTGAGAGGATATTCCAGGCAGGGCGTTTCATTATTTATCACATCTTTACCCAGTCCAATATGTTATTTACATGGGTGGCTGTTTGCCTTGATGCCAAACATCATGCATATGAAAGACTTGTGCGGATTCCCAAACCACAGGTTGAGCTGTCGAAAGCAGATGAAATCTCTTGGAGTTTCCTTATGGAAATTCTCAATAGTAAATAATACAAGAGAAGAAATCTCGACTTGTTTTTCACCATTAACTGTTTCTTTCCTCTCCCTCTTGTCTCTCCCTCTTCTCTCTTTCTGGCAGTAGAAGACAATGTGACAGAGGACCAGCACAGTCCCGGGCAGACTGCCATTCCAAGCGGTAATGCTCCATTTCATATTTCGTCGTTTTCGCCTGGAAAGTGGATCATTCATGTGTCTGTCTGTAAAGTCTTTGCCGGGCCCGAATGTTTAACCCTTGTGCTATCCTAGGTATGTTGATGTTAGGAGCTGGGTCATCTGGACCCCACAAGACAGCAGTGCTGCTACAAATGATTATTTTATAAGTCGACTAATCACCGATTATTTTTTCCGATTAGTCGACTAATCGGGTCTTGCACAAAATGGATGTAAAATGCACATCATTAGCTTTTAACTAACTAAAAACTAGATACTGCGATAATGCTAGCGTGAATGATGTGAGCTGAATTTTGCCGCTTAAGATGCTAGTGCTGATAGCTGAAGATGCTGAAATTGATAGCTGGAATTGTCGAAGCTAATCGCCGAAAACGCTGAAGCTGATAGCCAGCTAAAATATGAGTTAAATGCCAAATTAGCCTAAAAAAATTAAAAAAGCCTATGTTAGCCAAAACAGCTAGCATGCGGCTGAAATATTAGCTAAACCCCAAAATAGCCTAAAAAGCCTTAATAAATGCCAAAATAGTCCAAAAAGCTAGCAGAATGCCATTATAACTTTTCACTTTACCACAATCTAATCCACATAATATAAAGTAACGACTAAACGACTATTACATTTGACGACAACTACTTTAATAGCCGATTAGTCGACTAATCGTGGCAGTCCTACATGACGGAACGCTGTACTTTTTTGTGTAATGACTCTTTATTTTCACTGGTGTCCGTGGCAGACATGGGATGAATAACACGTCGATGTAAATCTTGGGTCATCTGGACCCCATAGATACCATAAGGGTTAAAAAAGTATTCAGTTTTCCTTCTGCATGTTTGTTTCTTGCATGCAAAAGGGCAGTGGCCGCCTCCTCTTTTGTTTGTTTGTTGGCTGTGCAGGTGCGCTCACATCCATACTTGTGTTTTTGTGTGTTCTTTCCCCTACTCTTTGTTTCGCAACAACCCCCGGTATGGTGTAGAATAAAGCTGTGCAGATGAATGTGTCCTGTCTCCACACGTGCCATTCACAGTGGCCCTCCAGGAACAGAGCGGTAATTCAGGTCAGGCTAGAAGAAAGCCCCCTATGAATGAAGCCTTCTCCTGATGCACCACACAGTATATTTTCATTTCATTTGTCTCTGGTAAAGGTTAAGTCTCAGGCGGGGTTATTTTAAACCCGATATGGATGGTTTTGCCCAGCAGGCTGGGGACCCTGGGTACACCTCGACTGCCACATTAGTCCAACATTTACTCATAGTTGCATGCATAACTACAACAGTATCCTGCTCTTGTGATCTCTATTTTTTAGCCGATATTTTTGAATCGCGCCACATTTAGACAAAGGAAGGTTAATACCTTGCTTCAAAGAGACTAGTTTTACTTTAAATTTCTGACAAAGAGCAGAGCAATTCCCCAACTGCAGCCATTGTAATTTGTATCAATGGGCCATGGTAGGTACTTCTTAGAAAAGAAACGGCCTCCTTTGCCCCTCTAACCCTCAACTCAAGGGATGGAGGACTGGGGATAAGAGACCGACTCGCCTTGGAGACCTGCTGTCATCCAGAGCCAAAGCAGAGCTAATGAGAGTGCCTGATTACAACGACCCCCTCAGACACACGAATCTCCCCTCTTTCCGTCCCCGCACCACCTCTTTCTCCAGAGTGAGGGGAGACAGCCACCACATGATCGATACCTGCCTGTGGAGAAATCAGGAGGGCACACAAATTAATTTCCTACTTTCTTCATTTGACTTCATCCGACTGATTTATTTTAACCCCCCCACTCTCATGGTGCAGTGACGAATGACCAGTGAGACTTTATTTGTTGCGCAAAACTTTTCGCCAAACTCCACAATTATAGCAGCAGTGGCAATTCTACTTCTTTAGCTTTAAAAGCAGCTTTAAGAGCGTTTGTTACTTTGACAGACGTCCCCACAATAGCCGCTAGACTTTTGACAAGCCAAAGGCTTAATCAGACGCACCGTCAAGACCTGCCTCATAAGTAGACCCCCAGTTGTGGTCTTCTGCGCCGCTGCAAGCCGCCCCATATCCGCGCTCCTCATTCATGTTTGATATGTAGCAGAATGCTAACAAAAGAAGCCCTCTTAACAGATAGACAGTATTATGAATCATATCGAGGACCAGGAACAGTCAGATTTTTTAGATTTAATGAGGCTTTTTTTCCTGGAGCAAGCTTAAGATCTGTAGCTTTACCAGAGCCTGGCTGTGTGTAATTATAACCACATGTTCCATCCTAATATATAAAAAGATGTCTACATTTTCCTGTTTGCTCTTGACAATATCAGTCTTCTTCCTTTTTTGATTGTAGAGTCTTTCAGCTCTCGTAAAGTGTAGTTGGTAATCAGAGGAGCTTCGGATATCTAAAGAGTTGCCTAGGTGCAGTAGAGTAGAGTAGTGCCGCGTTGTGTTGCGGCATCTCTGACTGAGGTTGAGGCTGCCCACAGATCAATGCGCTGCAGGGCTTGCTACAGCGAGACGAGGAAGGGACTCTTTCACTCCACCACTTCAGAAAATCATACTCTCTATTATTCATTTCCTTTGATGTTTCCCTGCACTAATGGCATAGCGAGGCGCTCCGTTCAATATTATCACTCCCAGTGAGGGATCCAGTAAGACAGAAAGAAAGAGCATTTGCTATATTCAAATGTTGTTTCTCATTCAGCTGCTTTGATTTCCGTTCTCCCTCGCACGCTTATATCTTTTTCCAGTGACAAGATTTTAATGGCGGATGATGTCGCCTGCGTACCTGTGCTGCGTTCCTCATGCAGCTTCACTGTTTGTATAAATTGTAGATGCTTGGAAAGTTTACAGTTTTCACAAATTGTTCAATTTATGACTAATAATTATGGCTGCCACGATAAGTTGTGTAGTCGACAACTAATTGACAATTGAAATAGCTGAAGAGTAATCGGCTATGGAAATAGTCTACGACTAATCGACTATTGAAATAATCAACAACCAATTAACTACTGAATTAGTTGACGACTAATCAACTCTTGAAATAGTCAAAATCTAATCAAGCTTTGAAATATTCAACGACCAATCAACTAATAAAATAGTCGACAACTAATTGGTTATTAAAATAGTCAACGACCAATCAACTATTGAAATACTCTACGACTAATAAACTGTTGAAATTGTCGACGACAAATTGACTATTGGAAAAGTTGACGACCAATCGACTATTGAAATAGTCGACGACCAATCTACTATTGAAATAGCCGATGACTAATCACCTATTGAAATAGTCGACGACCAATCGGATATTGAAGTAGTCGACGACCAAATGAGTATTAAAATAATTCATGAACAATCAACTATTGAATTAGTCGGCGACTAATCGACCATTGAAAAAGTCGATGACTTTTGAAATAGTCAACGACAAATTGATTATCAAAATAGTTGGCGACTAATCAACTAATTAAACAGTTGATGTCCAATTGACCATTGAAACAGTCGGCAACCAATCGGCAATTGAAGTAGGCAACGACTAATCGACTATTAAAATTTTTGACGACTAAATGACCACTGAAATAGTCGACGACCAATCGACTATTGAAATAGTCGACGACCAATCGACTATTGAAATAGTCGACGACCAATCGACTATTGAAATAGTCGACGACCAATCGGATATTGAAATAGTCGATGACCAAACGAGTATTGAAATAATTGATGAACAATCAACTATTGAATTAGTCGACGACTAATCGACCATTAAAAAAGTCGATGACTATTGAAATAGTCAACGACAAATCGACTATCAAAATAGTTGGCGACTAATCGACTAATTAAACAGTTGATGTCCAATTGACCATTGAAACAGTCAGCAACCAATCGGCAATTGAAGTAGGCAACGACTAATCGACTATTAAAATTTTTGACGACTAAATGACCACTGAAATAGTCGACGACCAATTGACTATTGAAATAGTCGACGACTAATTTAAGACTATTTTACTTTCGACTACTTCAATTTCAATAGTCGACGACATATCAACAATCAAAATAGCCGACTACTAATTTAATAGTCGATTAGTCGTATCTTTGTTATTATTATTATTTTTGGTTTCTCTCAAAACTACGGTAACACTTTCAAATGCTGCGTTTGCAATTGTCTTTGACACACATGCGCAGTAGTGCTCATCCAGGTCAGTGGCGATGTCACAGGAGGCTCTAGAATGACTCTGGTACCATAGCAACAACTTCGTTTCAGAGGCCAACCTCATTTGGTTTAATCTTGTTTTAATACCAGAAACTAATGTAGGAAATTTGCTGCATAATTCATTAAAGGTTTAAACGATCATCTTAATTGTCTTTATTTTTAGTTAGTTTAAAGCTAATGATGATTAAGAAGTGTGTTTTACATCCAGTTTACGCCTGACCCCATCTGTCGACTAATCGATAAAATAATTGTTTGTGGCAGCCCTAGTAATAATTAAGACGGGTAAAATCCTTTAAGATTTTGCCCATTTTTTCAAACAGATCAAACTCTAATATGAAGGCTGGGGGGCCAGAGGCGGACAAACTGCACGACCATAGGAACACAAAGCCCTCCTGCTTTCCGAATAAACTCTTGACAATCACTAACAATCCAGCAAGCGTCGAGCTCCCAGCTTCGTCGTATGATCATGACATTCTTTAACGATGGGGGATCAGTGGATGTGACAGTTCAAGTGGAGATCCCTCAAACCCCCATCCACACAGAAGGAAGGAGGATACACTCCCAAGCCCACGTGGCATTAGACTGTAGCCTGACCTATATATGTTGGGTGCTCGGCAGAAGTTTTAGATTTTTAAATAATGAGGTGCCGGCAAGCGTGTGAAGGTTATTCAATCTTAATGTCCTCCTATTCCTGACAGCCTCCCTCACTCTGATAAAGGAGCGCGCTCACCTTTGATCAGGCCCGCCGACACGTGTCGACAGAAGCCGCTCGCTGGTTAAAATAAATTCTTAATTTGAACTTGGGGGTGGGTGGTTGCAGGGTGGGTTGCCAGGGAGGGAGCAGCATAAAGATTAGGATCTCTTGAAATTTGTAAGAGAAAATGGCAAAGATGGGTAGTGCTTGTGATATTTTTGACAAAATTCTTTAGTTGCACAAAGAACGCTCCGTCAGGGTTAACGTGCCGTTTTCTGTTAGGAGCAAAGCCCTCGGTGGTCCTTTACTTTCTGCTCTCACACACTGGAAAAAATGTCTTTTTTCTGAAAACAGTGAAACCCTTATAGCCTGGATAAAGACGGGGTGTCTTAATCTACAAAAGCTACGTTCAGGGTTTCGAATGTTTTAGGTCTGATATCTAGGTTTGTAGGAGATTGGCTGTAAAAAACAAACAAAAAAACAATTTCAATAAGAACACAAACTCTTATTCAGATAACATCATTTTATTTTAACAAAAAAATATTTAAATTGTCTCTGTTTTCAAGTTTGATCATTTATCAGTTTTATGTGTTAAAAATAGTTCTCTGAGATCTCAGGATAAAAAAAAAGAAATGAGAAACAAAATTTGAATTCCTTCACCACGGTTCTGGTTAAAAAGTTTCCAATCCAAGGTGTCCCAAAATTTAGTCTTGTAGAATCCCGTCCCTGGATGGTGAGCTTTGGATCTTAAGGGAGAGTCCAACATAAAAAAACAACAAAAAAAAACAGTGAGGATGTTCAAAAAAAAACAAAACGTGCATAAAAAAAAAAAAAACCTCTTGAGTTGTTCATCAACATGATTCTGCTCCTGAATCGTGCACAGTTTGTTTGTTTGACTTCTGAGAAAATGTGCAACAACGGGGCTACCTGCAGGGCCATGGTGCGTTTAAGGACCATCAGAATAAACAACTTTAAGCGAACAAGCTGTAGTTCTTCTGGCCATAAAATAACCAGGGGTTACACCAGGTTAAAAAATATAGAATTTAAGTGAAAAAAATCTGTCAGTGGAACTAGTAGAATTTGTCTTTGGTAAGATTTCTTTAAAGTTTCAAAATTTGATATTTTGTTCTGATAATTGGAAATAGGATGACATAAAACAAGCTTGTATTATGAATATATATATCTTTAACGTACACATAGCCAATTCTTCTCCCTCACAAAAGAATATCCTATTTTATCTACTGTACTACTAAAATAAGAAGAATTTCACATTTTTAGATACATTTGTCAAAGTTATTTGTAAATTATGAGTCAAAATGAGCTTCATTAGAGATATTACTTAAAATAAATTGTTTTCAAAATTACTCAACAAGATATTCAAGATTTACTGTAAAAGTCGTTACATCTTACTAAAAGGTTACCAGTAAATAAAAGAGGTATATCTTTAAAGTACACATTGCTAGTACTTTTCTCTAAAAAAACTATTTTACCAGCTATCTTTGTTTTCAGACCGATTAAAACAAGACAAGAATTTCACATTTTTAGATAAAGTTGTCAAAGTTTAATGTAAATGGAGTCAAATTCAAGAGGATTTGCTTAAAATAAGATGTTATCAAGATTACTCAACGAGATATTTAAGATTTATCGTAAAACAAGTTGTTACATTTTACCTAGAAGTTATTAGTAAGTAATATCAGGTGTAATAATATATTTAAAATAGAAACTAGACACAAAATCTTGACATTTTTTTTAAATGTAAGTTTATCTTAATTTTACTTTATTTTTGGGGTTTAAATGCGCAAATTTTGTCTATTTTAGGGACTTTTTTTTTTAACCAGGAATGTCCTGTAGAAATAAAAAACCTATTTTTTAAGGGAGTCCCGGCCAAGAGACGGCAATTTCTAAAATAATACATAAAAACAGATAACAATACAATTACTTTACATTCAGATTTCTAGATTTATAAATAAGACTTGCATTTCAATAAAGCAATCTTTAAAATAAGACAAGAATGTCAAATTTTTCAAAATTTTAAAGTTTTGAGTCACTAAGCTAATTTTGTTGGAAATATTACTTAAAATAAGATGTTTTCAACGAGATATTTAAGATTTATCTTTAAACAACTTATTACATTTGACTGAAAAGTTACTAATAAGTTACTTTTTTTCTTATATCAAGTGTAATTAGATATTTTAACTAGAAACCAGACAAAATGTTTTTGAAATGTAGGTTTAGCTACAATTTTACTTCATTTTTGGGGTTTAAATGTTCAAATTTTGTTCATTGTAGGAACTCAATCTTTTTAATTTAATTTTTTATTTAACCTTTATTGAACCAAGAATATATTAAAAAACTCTTTTCCAAGGGAGTCCTCACCAAGAGGACTAAAATAACACATCAAAACAGATAACAATACAATTACTTGACATTATTTTTTTTATTTATAAATAAGACTTGCATGTTAATAAAGCAGTCTTTAAGATTTAAACAGAGCAAATCTATGATGTGAAGAAAAGCTTTTTCTCATAAGTTGTCATCCAGGCTTTTTACCTAACATTTACAGACGTTATAAAGCCAGGATTCTTAATTAAAGTTAACTTTTTAGCTGCATTGTCTTTTTTTAATAGCGTTTTCTCTCCATTCCTGCGAGTCTTCTCTTTTCCCTGTGGTCAGTGCTTCTACCTGTCTCAGTGTGTGGGCCAGACCACGGGGGGATGAGAGTGGGGCTTCTCTGCGAGGGACCACAGGTCCCCGGTGGGGCTAATGGAGCGGAGAAAAGAATATCAATTAAAAGGCTATAAATATTTAAGAGCAGAAATATTCAATAATAAAAGGGTGGGGGGTCCAGGAGACTCTTCAACTCTTAAGATGAAAGTTGTGGTGGGATAAATGTCACGAGGCACCACAAGTGTGATAAATGGATTCGGACTCTGTAAGATATTACGGAGCAGTAAAGGTGACAATCACCTCTCAGATCCACACATTTTATTCGCACAATCTCAATGTGCTTTTAGTCTTGTAAAGATGTGAAATTCATCTTTCTGTAAGGTCTTCATTATACCGCCACGCCACCGTGGCCCCTGCATGAATAATTTGTCAGTCACAGCTATGATCTTTCTCTGAGCTGCTTTCATCAGAATGCGAATGAGCGGCGAATTCTGCAGCAATGCTGTCATTACCAAAAGTTAGCACAGGTGTTTGGCCAAAGGGAAAAAAAAACCCTCAATGTGTTGCACAATTTCCCGGCAATATTCCACATGTGATTGTCGGCGTGCTGCTATCGATCCGCTGTCCATCCTTTAGAGACCGGTGGAGGAGAATGTCCTGATCTGATGGATTACTATATGAGGCCCAGATGCACAGGAACCCGAGTATTGATGTGGCTCTTTAATCCCTGGGTTGGACGTGACCTTGCTGTGTCAAGCCCCCCCGCAGACACAGGCGCGGTTTCAACCCCCCTCCTCCACACCGCCCCAGCCGAGGTCACTCGGATCGCCCCACTGACCTGGCTAGACTATGCAGGACGCCACTCAGCTTTACCTTGTCATCTAGACTTGGAAAACATTTTTGGCAAATGCATAAAAATCGGTTGTTTTCTTGTTCTTTCTTGCAAATTAGAAGATATTTTGGACCCAGCCCTGTCTTTATTTAAGGAGAAAAAGGTAAAATCCTTATTTTTTTTTTTTTGTTTCAAAAGGTTCCATTTGACAAAATGGAATATTGTTTGAAGAAAAAATGCTATTTTCTGTCTTGCAAGAAAAATAATCAAATTAAGACCGTTTTTCAATAGCAAAATAATGTTAGTTGAAGAAAACCTTTACATTTTTTTTAAGGATTTCTTGTTAACCCTTATGGTGCATTCGAATCAGGCATGTGAATGCACTCTTAATACACGGTGTTGTGTTGCTACCCGATTCTAGCACAAATACTCACAGTTGTAAGTCAAATCTTGCAAATGTTGTCCAATCTTTTTCTTTCTCAGCTCTATTCTGATATATGAAAACCTTGGTGTCATGGAATTCTAGCCGTTCACAAACCACAACAACAAAAGTAGCAGTATGCTACTTGCTTTTTTCTGAAAGCAGTCACTGAAGATGCTGCAGCTTTTTGCTGAAAATAGTAACACAATTTACTTTAGTTGCTGAATGGATTTTCTGAAAAAGCAATTTGCAAATATTAAATTTGGAAAAAGACTGGATATTTCATTGCAGACTATGAAAGAGTTTCTGAAAAATTTGTGGTAAAATCCCGAATACATGCCAATTTTGCAAAAAATATCCAGTGTGTTGCTTAACTATGAGCTAAGCTCCAAATTAGCATAAAAACCCTTAGTAGATGCCAAACTAGCAAAAAAAAAGAAAGCTAGCACATTGCTAAACTAGCTAAACTCCGGAAATGCCTAGAATTCCTCAGTAAACTAAACTAGTCAAAAACGTTAGCCTGATGCTAAAATATTAGCTAAACTCTAAATTAGCCTAAAACCCCAGTAGATAACAAATTTAGCCAAAAACGTTAGCTTGTTGCTAATAAATAAGCTAAACTCCAAATTAGCATAAAAAACTTAAGTAAATTCCAAATTAGCCAAAAAAAAAAAAATTAGCACACTGCTTAGATTTTAGCTAAACTCCAAAATAGCCAAAAAGATCCTCAGTAAAATAAATTAGTCAAAAACATTAGCCTGTGGCTAAAATAGTAGCTAAACTCTAAATTAACCTATAAAAACCTCAGTAATAACAAATTTGCAAAAATTTTAGCATGTTGCTAAAATAAAAACTAAACTCTAAACTGGCTTATAAAAATATCAGTAGAAAAGAAATTAACCAAAAATGTTAGCATATTGCTAAACTCCAAACTAATGTATTAAAAAAATTCCGTGGATGCCAAATTAGCCAGAAAAAAGCTAGCACATTGTTTAAGCGGACTACTTTTTACTAAGGGAAGACCATTTTTCTTACACCTTTGGCAGATTTTTTGCTTCTTTAAAGATATGTTTAAAAATTTTAAGAATTCTCGATTTAGTTCTTTTAAAAGTTTCGGAGGTTTCCAAGTCAAAAGCTCATCTATAGACTCCCTGCAAAAAAAAAGAAAAAAAAAGTTTAACTTTTTAAACATACAGCGTACTCTGCCTGTGTTTGGATGAATCATAACTCTGTATCGTATGGCTTTTGGCCTCAGTCAAAAGCGCGTCCCTGAGAGCAAGAAAGGCCCGCATCTGTGAGGATTGGGCTGGGATTTTCATTTTCTTGAAACACCTTCTGTTCTGTTCTGCACAGTCCCAACGGGAACCACGGCGCTGATATTTTTAGAGGGCATGTTCCGAGAGCCTCGGTCGCCAAGAGGGAAGGACAATGGAGGGTGTGATGTTACATCAATGCTTGGCGCAAATGGGGGGGAAAGGAAAAAATCCTGGGTGGCCTTGATGAGTTCTGGAACGCCTCTCCTCAAGGAATTTCACAGTTTAAGGGCACCCTACAGATGAGGGTGTAAAATGGCTGCTGTACGCCCGTACTCGCAGCCACTTGTGCCACGCGCTCCTCGCCCTCAGGCTTTGTAAATGGCGTGATAGGTTGAAAAAAAATGTCAAAAACGAAGAAAAAAAATCTGGTTCTCCTTCAGAATTTCAGACGGAGCACTTCTTTAAGTGGGGCTTAAAATGGCTGCCAGTAAAAGGTTTTCCCCCCACAAAGCATGACTGGGGTGACATGATTGTTTGATTGTAAGTATGGCTTTTTAATCAGTGTTATTGTTAAGGGTAATGGTCACAGCAGGGGAGAAAGAGTGCTTCAGGCCATGCTCAGTATTTATAAGATGCTGCAAACTGCACTGTATTTTTTTATTTTTTCTATTTTTTTCTTCCTCTTCTGCAATAAAATGTGGATGGTGCACCGCGAGTGAGCAATGTGAGGTTTTATTTGTTGCCAGGATATTTTAGCATCATGTGAAGAACTTCAGATTAGACTGGCAATTTGAAAGATGCTTCCTATCCCTGGTTTGGATAGTCAGTGGCCCACCCCTGGCACTGCCGAGGCACAAAGCCAACGAGAGACAAAACTGCAGATGGATTGAAGAATATTGATGCGCGAGACCCGCGGCTGCCTGGGAGCAAGGCTGAATAATTTAAGGAAGTGCGTCGTGACGAAGTCTAACCCACAACAATCTCAGTTTTTGTGTTTTACTAAGCTGCACTGCATGCACCCAGAGTTCTGGTTAGATATCTGGAGTTGCTCTCTTTGAGCAGATGCTGACTGATCCAGTTCAGCTCCCGCTGGTGGAATTTCATATTTCTTTTGTCCACCCAAACTGGAATCCCGGACTTATTAACTACACATATTCCCATCAGTCTAGTTTCATATACTGAAGTTTTGCTTGGGTGAAGCAAGGCAAACACCAGATAAAATCATTTCTAATAACAAGAGCATGTGTGTGTGTGTGTTTGTGAGCATTCTGCCACCTTTTCTGCCCGACTATTTCTCACCTGTTCGTGTTATGCCATGAGTGGTTGAATTGCAGAGGTCCAAATTGAACCTGCATTTTTATTACAGCTTTTATTATTGTTTTTATTAAAGCCAGAGTCTGGAAATTCGCTTTATTGTCGGAACGACTGCGCGGGTCAGGGCTCTGACGGTGTGTTTTCCTGTGGCCCCACAGACCCAGAGAGCGCCCTCGAGAGGGCGGCGGAAGATGGTGAGGTTGGGCGACTGAGGAAGGGGCTGCTCTCTCCAGAGGAAGGAGAGGAGGGAGAAGAGGAGGACGAGGAGCCGGCTCTGCACAGCTGCGACAGCTGCCGGCAGGTGTTCGAGTCGCTGAGCGATCTTACCGAACACAAGATTAATCAATGCCAGCTGACAGGTAAACAACGTTCAGCCCACCGAGCCTCCCCCTCCACTCTGCCACTCAGCTCCTCTTCCACTCCCACACTCTTTCCTTGTGTCTTCAACAGAGAATTTTCCTCTCCATGTGTGATAGTTTTACACATCTTTACACCACTTACAAATACAATTACTTTACTTGGTATCAAGCAGCAAGGGCACCTCCACAACATTTTACTCCACTAATTCCAACAGTGTGTTACTAACATGCTGCTTCTTGGTCCAACAGTAACCAGACCGCCAGCTGGAATCAGATCTTTGCTCCAGGAAAGTTCCTCAGCTGGTTTGCAATAGTGATACCGTATGGCGCTGAAGGAGACAGATACCATTGGCAAACCGTGTCATTGACCTGTTGATGGATGAATGGAACTATAAATACCCTGACAAGGTGGCAGACAGGACTAATGATGTGAACTGAAGGTTTCCATGTGCTTTTAGTAGCCTCGCTGTTTAAACTGAGTGTGATGAGGGGCTCGCATCCAGACATGTCAATTTGACCCAGGTTTCCCAGAAGCTCAGCGTGAACTACGCTTTAATAATAATTAGCTTTAAAAATAAGTGAGAGCTAATGGTGAACATTTAAAGATAACATTATAAATCCTAAAGACCCATTCTAATGAAAATTGTGCTCTTGTGGCAATTATATATATATATAAAAAATAAAGCTCAAAATTGCATTTTGGAGTTTTTCTTTATTCAAATCGTTGTGAATCAGTAGCAGATGAAAAAAATCTGTGTGAAACAGAGCTTATTTGTGATGTAGAAAATACTGTGGTGGGCCCACAAGCTCCATCCTGATGCATCCCCTTGTAGACAAATAAATCCATGCACGTCTTCCTTTTCCTCAAAACTGGTTTTCTTTTGCACCGGTAATGTTAAAGAGCCTATACCATGCAAAATCAACTTTTTGAGCTGTTATAATGTTAATTCCTCACTATAAACAACCCCAAAGTGGTATTTTGATCCATTCACGCATTTCTGATTATTCCTCTAAAAGCCTGCGCTATGAGCACCAGCCTCTTCCAAGCCACAAAAACAAGCAGGTCCTCACGAGCTGATGTCACAGAACAGCCTCTTCCAGGAAGAGTCTGCGCTACCAGCACCACCCCCGGGCTAATACAAACCGCTAACTTTACGTATAGCGTCGGTATGTAGCTAGCAGTGATTAGCCGCTAGCATCACAGCTAGCTTTGCCATGTAGTTAGCGGGGATCAGCCACTAACTTTGCTGCTAGCTTAGGCATGTAGTTCGGGGTGATAAGCCACTAACATCACTGCTAGCTTAGCCATGTAGCTAGGGGTGATCAGCAGTCAACTTTCCCGCTAGCTTTGCCATGGGACTAGCGGTGATCAGCCGCTAATTTCACCGCTAGCTTTGCCATGTAACTGGTGGTGATCAACCGTTAACTTTGTCGCTAGCGTTAGCTTTGCCACATAACTAGTAGTGATCAGTCGCTAGCTGTGCCGCTAGCTTTGCCATAAAGGTTGTGGTGATCAGTCGCTAACATCCCCGCTAGCTTTGCCATGTAGTTAGCGGTAATCAGCTGCTAATTTCACCGCTATCTTTGCCACATAGCTAGTAGTGATCAGTCACTAGCTTTGCTGCTAGCTTTGCCACGTCGGTATTGGTGATCAGCAGTCAACTTTGCCGCTAGCTTTGCCATGTAGCTAGTGGTGATCAGCGGCTAATTTCACCGCTAGCTTTGCCATGTAACTGGTGGTGATCGACCGTTAACATTGCCGCTAGCTTCACAACGTAGCTATGGGTGATCAGCTGCTAACATCGCTGCTAGCTTCACTGTGTAGCTAGCGGTGATCAGCCGCTAGAAAGCTTCGCTGCTCATCATCTTGCTCAGCTGCTAGCCCTGGCCATCGCTGCACTGGTTGTAGTGCTGGCCAGGGCTACTAAAATCAAATGTACTGTATGCACATACATATTTACAAAAATTTGGATGTTTCATGTTTTCGTGGCGGAATTCCAAAAACGATGCAGAGGCCAGCTCTAGGTTGATGTCATGAAATGGGCGACACGCACAAGCGGCGGAAGACAGAGCATCAGAAATTGAGGCTATTACTTCATATTTCATCAATACGTTCTTTATTGTGCCAAAAATAGAGACTTAGTCTTAGACTTAGACTTAGACTTGCTTTATTAATCCCTTTGGGATGGCACCCTTGGAGAAATTAAGTCTTTCAGCAGCTTACAGGGTATACATAATAAAAAATAAAAATCTCACAATGTACAATGTACATATACATGATAAAAAAATCTCAATGTACAGTAATAACAATGAAGAGGCAAAGAAGTACGACAGCGTAAAGAAGATCAGTCTGTATGGCGGTATCAAAACAGGTTTGGGTCTGTGATTGACTTATTGCACATGATAGGTAGGTTATTACAGTATTACTTATTGCACTTATACCTTTATTGCACATGAGTGGATGGATGAATTGCTGAACGGATTTGTTTGTTTGTTTGTTTGTATCCAGTCCGCCTCTACTATCTCCTCCCCCCCCGTGAAGCATTGTAGAGTGTGACAGACTGGTGCACAAACGAGTTCCTGAGTCTATTGGTCCTGCATTTTGGTACGAGCAGTCTCCCACTGAACAGGCTCCTCTGGTTGGTGATGACGGTGTGCAGAGGGTGGCTGGCATTGTCCATGATGTCCAGCAGTTTGTCCAGAGTCCTCGTCTCTGCCACCGTCTCTGCCAAATAATATATGATCATATATATGGAAATAGTTTACTTTGAAATACTTAAGAAAAGCATGGTATAGGCCCTTTAAATTGGGGTATAATTGGCTGTAATCTTGCAGGAGAATCTGTAAACAGAGAGCTCTCAGTTATGGGTTATCCTGCCCACAACAATAAACTACTGCCGCTCTCTGCAGAAACTATGTCCTAGAAAACAGTGCAGGTTTTTTTTCATTTTGGCTTAAAATTACGTCATAATTAAAAAGACAAAACAAAATACCAGGAAGGTCTTTAAAATAGATCAAAAGATGAATAAAGTGGATCTTTAAAACCTCGTTTCCACTGAACAGTCCGGTCCGGTTTAGAATAGAACAGTGAGTATTTCCACTCAAAGTTGGACCGTCACGGCGCATGCGGAGTGAAGCGAACAACAACAACAACAATGGAGGTCGTCTAGAAGCTAATTTTTTTACCCACTTTTAAAACTTTGTATTTACAAACCATTTAATGTTGTTTGAGAGAAGATTTCTTTCTTTTGTCCTACAGCCAATGAACAGGTTTCACCAGTAGTTCCATTTTAAGGACCCATAACTAAAAGGGGTCCGGCTTAGGGGATCTATTTTATAATGGAAACGCTCAAAATACTGGACTGGAACGCTCAGTTATTAGAGAACACTATGTTTTAAAACCTTAACTTACAAAGCCGTCTACTGTCGCGGAAGTTTTTGAAAGATTTTCCATTACCAAAGTCATTCTAAACCTTAGTGTGTCTGTGGACACTACAAATGTTCATCTGCAGTGTGTCAAGCTTTCTAAGTGTAATTTAGTCAGTACATTAACTGCACATGAATGTGCAGATGTGTTTATATCTACCACATGTTTGCCCCAAAGGCTCTCCTTAGTGCTCAGATTAAACAAAGAAAACTTGACAGTTGACGAAAACCGTGAAAATCAATACGCTGTTCACTTTTGCCTCATACTAATAAAAAAGTAATTTGTTTTTAGGAAATTAAAGTTGAAGACATGTCAGTTTTTTTTTTTTCATTTCTCCAGTTTACCACCCACATCCATCAGAGCTCTAATGTGATGTCGACACCCTCGAGAAACTTTAAAAAAAGGAATTGGTTTAATAGTAATAATAGGAAACCTCTTGTTTATGTGTTGCAACATCTAATTGTGGTCATGGCTGACTCAGCAATACTTTTTTAATAATTAAGCCCATCTTTTATAAATGCCAATCTTACAGACAAATAACTCCTAATTGTTCAATGATGGGGAAAAAACCCACACAGTTTGGAAAGGAGCCCCTGTGGAAACTAAACAAAAGAACGTAATTGCCATTAGGGTATTGTGATTGTGCAGAAAAACTCTATTAGTATTCAAACACAGTGGGAGAAAAGAAACTTCTAGATGGCATACTAAGTACTTTGAATTTGTGTGTGTGTGTATTCTCTGGAATATGGGAGGAGATTTCCTATGTGGCATTATGTAGACATCCATGACCAATTAATCTGCCTTACATCAAGTCTCTACCCACAGATGGAGGCTTTATTAGAACCATTTTCTAATCAGCCACCAGCACCTGCTAAACTCCTCGTTTTCTACCATTTTAAATGTTTTATTTTTGGTAAACAAATTGCAGAGCTTGACTGGAACCAATCCACAAATGGAGATTTGCTTGCTGACAAACCTCGGCTCGTTCCCATCCAGCCAATAAAACTCCTGGTGTTTTCTGGGATTCATTATGCACAGAAACCCGAGACCGGTTCGAGGAGTGGGGTTCAAACACATCCGAACTGTGTGTTGACCACGCCCGATGAACAGAGAAGAAAGATGTTACATGTCACCTCGATCAATGGAGCCTTTAGCTTCCCCTCTATCTGGCAGAGGTGTAACACCTTTCCATGCACTTAAGCTGTGACCACTGCAGTGCGCTAAGGGAGCGCATGGGTATGGATTGCCTTGTGTCCCCGATGCGATCGGTGCTATTGATCGGCCTAATGCTGGACTGCGGAGGAAGGCGAGAGAGAGGCAGAAAAGAGGGAGATGGGGAGAGGGAAACGGAGAAGGAGAGAAAGTGCTGCAGGAATGCGTCCCCGGGGAGCCCGTCTTGGGTTGGGGCAGGGCTTCAGGAATGCTCCCCAGGAGAGTCCCAGTGAAGGCTAGGGCAGGGCTGGAAGAATGCTCCTCTGGAGAGTAGAGAGAGGAGGCTGGCTGGGGAAGGGCTAGAAGAATGCTCCCCCAGAGCACCCCTTTTACTCTGGGGCAGAAGTAAAGGGGCTCTGTGGGGGGGAGGGGAGAGCGCCCCCCCTCCCCCCCTCCCTCTGGCTCCAGGATGGCTGCAGATCAGGTTTCCATGTGGGGATCAGCATCCTGCCGACAGGGCTTTAGGCTGCCCTGGGGAGGAGACGGGAGGCTGGAGGCATAGCTATTCCATGGGCCTTTCCAAAAGCATTTCATAAATGCTTTGTCTTTCCCTTTCACTATATCTGTGTTCACTTCTTTCTTTTGTATAGACCCACTTCAATGAAAATTGTATTTTTAATGTCTTCTTATGATGGAGGGCATGTAGTAATCCTTCAGATTGCATCTCTGAGTATTTCTGTATTCAAAGTAGTGTAAATCAGGAGCAGATGAATAATGCTGTTGAAAAAGGGACGTAGTTACTACAAACTCTGGCCCAAAACTGTACAACTGGATAGCTCCGGCATTGGTCGCCATTATGTTACACTACTAGCGTTAGCTTGGGGTCGTGAGGGTCAGTAAAAAGGGTGTGTATTGGCAAGAGTCTGGTGATACAATATGTTTCCTAATACATGTCTCACGATATGATTTGTATCGCGATATATCCCGCGACTGTACTATACAACTGGATATATTGTGATACGTTTATCATGAAATATCCTTAAAGAAGTGACAATTTGTTCACTTTTTTAGGATATATTGTCAAATACGTATCACAATATATCCCACAACTGTACTAGAACAATTTTTACCTTTTTTTAAGGATATACCATGCTATACGTAACACGATACATCCCACAACTCCTACTGGGACAATTTTTCACTTTTTTCAAGAATATCTCTTGATATACGTATTAAGGATATATTGTGATATACATATATCCCAAGACTGTACCAGAACAATTTTCCCTTTTTTTAAAGGAAATATCGTGATACAGTTATCATGAAATATCCAAAAAAAAGTGAAAAATCATTCACTTTTTTGGGATATATCGTCATATACATCACAAAATATCCCACGACTGTATTGGAACAATGTTTTTAACCTTTTTTTGGGGATATATCGTGATATACATATCACAACATTTCCAACGGCTGTACTGGAACAATCTTTCACTTTTTTAAAGATATATCGTGATATATGTATCATGATATATCCCACAACGGTACCAGAGCAATTTTTTTTTAAGAATATTTCTTGATATACGTATTAAGGATATATCATGATATACATGTCACGATATATCCCAAGACTGTACTGGAACAATTTTTCACTTCTTTTAAGGATATATTGTGATATACGTATTACAATATATCCCGCAACTGAACCGGAAAATTCTACTTTTTTTTAAAGAGTATGACCTTGAAAAAAAACTCCATAAATATTGAAATGTCTTTAATTAAAGTGAAGTAGTGACATTGCTTTATTCGTTTTTATTTGAGCCGCTACAAATCCCACATTTATATATGATCCTGGCAGCAAGTATGGTTCTCGCAAGATCTTGCTGTTGTTTAGAGCTGTAGAGCCAACTAGCGGTCCCCCCGACCGTTAGTTGGCAAAGTTTTGTTAAGGGGAAAAGCAAAAGTAAGATGCTGTAGGACACTCATAAATAACTAAAGAAATATCGTCATCATTTAAATCAATAAAAGTATCGCCAAATGAAATATCGCGATATATCGCTATATCAATTTCCCGTGACACCCCTAGTCTGTAAGCTAGTGGAAGAGCACATAAACAGATGGATGATGGGAAATGAGGTCAGGTACAATTAAGAGGTGAGTTTCATGAACTACTGCCACTCTGCAGAACCTATGATGTTTTTTTTTTCAATTTGGCTAAAAACTGCAAAATCGTGATTAAAGACCATTGGGAATACTTTTACAATAGACCCAAAGATGATTGAAGTGGGACTTTAATGATTCTTCCTGGAAACTGCATCTGTAGTTTGACTTTTGCTCTCAGTTGACACCTTCATATGTTAGATATGAGATTGGTAGGCAAGAAAACCGGCCTTTCAGACCCACACACCAAAGAAACACTTTGCACCTCGTCTCATTTTCACGGTTTACTAGCTGGACCTCACTGTAAATAAAAATAACTCCTTCACCTCACAATTTAATTCAAGCGTCTGTCAATTCTGTGCCTCTGAAGGTATTTGAATAGGCTAGTGCACACATGGCCCAACCATTCTTTCATTATGAGCCCAGCAGCACCTTTTTCTTGTGTCCTTCACCAGAGGAGGGGCATGGTTTCTGCCCCCAGAGGGAGAGTGTGCCCTGCTATTTTAACCCTCTGTGAGATGACCTTTTTAACAAGTGTCTTTCTCTGTTTTCCTGCTGGCCACTGTGCGAGCAAACAGAGCATGTCTTCTGCTTCCTTTAGATAAAGGAATCAATCAGAGAGGGTACACTGGAGAAACAGAGGCCGATAACTGGGCGATATGTGGATTTGTATTATGTAGATTTCCCCTTTTTGCATCCCTGTAGACACGGCAGAATGCATTTGAATTCAATAAAATACATTTCATTTTTATGAGAGAAATACAAATGAAACACTAATACTTTGTGAGGAACAATAACGTCCTGACATGGAGATGGGGAGGCTAATGCGATTGAAGCAGTTTAAATATGAAGCCTCTCTTTGTGTTTTCCATCTAATTTTTCCAGACCACAAAATGTTTTGTTTTGGATTTGTTTACATGTAATGTTTGGGTCAGGAAAATATTCCGTAAATCTCCCAACCATCACAAAGCTCCGCATTTTGGTTTGTTTCCAACAGCCCCCCCCTCCTTTCGGTTGTGATGATTTTTATTCTCTCTCCCTCGCACGCATAACTTTTTTGTATTGATCCCACAGCTGCTATGTGGCTGCCAAGAAGATAGCACAAAAAGTGCATCGACTCTGTATGTTTCAAAAGGCCCAGATAGGAGGAAAGCGAAATGAACAAGACCTGATTAGCCGAACTCTGAACCACGG
Source organism: Oryzias melastigma (assembly GCF_002922805.2). Classification (NCBI taxonomy): domain Eukaryota; kingdom Metazoa; phylum Chordata; class Actinopteri; order Beloniformes; family Adrianichthyidae; genus Oryzias; species Oryzias melastigma. Next base: position 8,509,080 of record NC_050528.1, read on the forward strand.
CGTTCATCAGCAAGTCTGCTGTGTTTTTGCCTGGGCGTCCTGTGACATCCTGGTACAAAGAGCAGCTCGCTGATTACAAGGCTTTGAAAGGAGGAGAGGCGGTCAGGGGAGAATAGCTACTTCTGGCACAACGCAGCCACTGAAAAGAGACCTCATGCTAGAGTGAGCTCTCACAATTGGACTTGAGTCTTTCTGGTGTATGTGTTTTTACGTGTGTGGGTGTGAAAAAAAAAGAAAAAAGGAAAGAAGACAGGTATCAATAGAAAGTGAGGTTATGAAGGACAGGGGGGTGTAGGGGGGCTTCACCGGTGAAGCCTCCCTGTGTGTTTTCTCTTTGTGCAACAGTGCAAGTTACGTTAACAGGAGTGTCATTAGAAATTCAAAGCATATGCCCTCGTGAGAACGCCCTATTTCTCTTTCCCCTGCGCTTCACACCGCACACATTATGCACTGTATAAAGTATTTATTGGCCTTTGGCAGACGAGACCTGCATTTTCTGCAGAGAAACAATCAAAAATAGAAAAGTTGCATTACCTGCGATGAAGCTAGTGTGAATGCTTTTTGTTGAAAGTAGTTGCTGAAGAAGCCTTTTGTTGAAAATGGTGATGCAATTTACTTTAATTGCTGAAGGGATTTGCTGAAAATGCAAAAGTTATTTGCAAAATTTAACATTTGCTAAAAGACTGGAAATTTCTATGAACTATGAAGGCGTGCTGAAGTTAATCTAAATTTTGGAAACATTTGTAGTAGAATTGATTAAAAGTCCCTAATACATTCCAATTTTGCGAAAATATATTTTGTGTTGCTTGAATATGAACTCCAAATTAGCCCAAAAAAACCTTAGTAGATGACAAATTAGCCAAAAAAGCTAGCTTGTTGCTTAAATATTAGCTAAACTCCAAAATAGTCTTAAATTCCTCAGTAAACTAGATTAATTAAAATGTTAGCCAGTTGCTAAAATAGAAGCTAAACTCAGAATTAGCCTAAAAACCCCAGTAGATAACAAATTAGCCTAAAATGTTAGCATGTTGCTAAAATACTGTAGAACCTAAACTCTAAATTAGCCAAAAACCCCAGTAGATAACAAATTAGTTAAAAAGTTAGCTTGTTGCTAAAATAGAAGCTAAACTCTAAATTTCCCTAAAATCCCAAAAGATAAGGAATTAGCCAAAAATGTTAGCATGTTGCTAAACTATTAGCTAAACTCTGAAATAGCACACAATAAACTCAGTTTAACCTCAATATAATAACTCAGTTGCCAATTTTTTTAAAATTACTATAAAAGATTAAAAGAAAGTCCATGAATATATTTAAAAGCTTGTTGCTAATCTACTTAAAAATAAAAAAAATTGAAGAATTTCATATTCATTTCCTATAGGACATATTTTGCTCAATATTTCAAAAACTATCAAATTTATGAATACCAGAAGTACAATCATTGATGTAATGAACGAGCTGAATGTTTTGATATCAAGATTACTAAAATCGCTGAAAGTGTGATTGAGTTTTTACGTGCCGAAAAACATAAGGGGCAGGAGAATCCCTACAGTGTGATACTTTGAAGCATTCACACAATTAGAATAGAAAGGCTTGTGTGTTTAAGCTAGCATTCTCAGACCCTCTGCTGTGTCACTCACGTGTTTGATTGTTTAATCAGTTGTCCGCTTAGACACGCACACATGTGCATGCGCACACGTTTAACGAGCATATGCACTCCTGCTGCCTGGCTGCACCTGCGCGCTTGCAGTTTGTATTTTAGACAACACATAATTCATCGCCCAAGAGGCCCAACACATGCTGGGACTTCATCCAGTTGACCTCTTTCTTAAGTAGGTAGCCACAACAGCGGGGATGACATGTGGACAAAACAGAGATAATGTCAAGTCCTCACTCAGAGCTACACACATGGAGGGAAAATACTAGATCAGGGACACTGTTTGTTATTTTCCTTCAAATGACAGAGTAGAGCTGCATGAAAACGACCGGTTCATGGAGCGGTTGTGTCGGTTTCTCCGCACTGTCTTCATCTCTCCCTGGCCCTGACTCTGCCTGCTCTTTGTTCACTCTCTTTCTCGAGCCTGCAAGTCTTTTTCAGCAGCACAAGCAGAAGAATGGCACATTAAATCTTAATAGGACTGCGTCTGGCCGTGTTGAATTGCAGAGCGTGTTAAGCCGGCGCTTTCCTCCCCCTTGGCACACGCTCGTGGAAGTGGAAAACAATTGAATAAAAGAAACCGCTCCCTCATTCTGTAGCACAAGTGACTTCGGCTGCTCGGCTGAAACTATGAGATTGAAGTGACTCCGGCTCACAAATGGCTTAAGCGCTTACCCAGAACCTGGATTGTAAACGGAATGAAGACTCTCTGAAGTGGAATATTTGGAGCGCACGATTTACTTGTCACCCTACCGCCAAGAAAGCTGAGTGTTTTCAGCTGGAAAGAGTGTAAAAACAAATATAAATAATGGGAAAATTAAAAGTGGAACAGAGACAAGCAAAATTTACTGATGACATAAATCAGACGCGACAGAGGAAGTTTGGAGCCAAAAGGAGTGGATAGAAAACAGCAGAGATGGATTCAGAGGCAGTAATGTGAGTCCAGGCCTGCTTTGTAAGACAGTCAGAGGTGGTAATTAGCCGGTGATGAGATGACTGGTTGTGTGTCCAGTGCTCGGCACGGCTGGGTGGGGCTGTGGGAGGTAGATAAGGCCGGCGGTGGACTTATCTCTGTGAAGGACAGGCACCAGGCCTGCCAGGCAAATCCACCCACAGGCCAGCTGAATTTTATTAACATCATCATTAATCCCAAACAGGTTGTGCGTGGTGACTCATACGTAAAAAAAGGTAAAAAAAAAAACGTCTCAATCCTGTTTGGCGGGGCAGCCTGGAGTAGACGGGCACCGGCCGACGTGTTTTGAAAGCAGGGGGCTTGTGGAGGTGTTTACCAGGTAGGCAGGCGGTGGAAGGGCACGTAGAGCGAGCTTGGATCTTACCTCTGGGTTTTACACTCTCTCCTCTGGGTCCCCAGAATTCAAATGATTTTCTTTTTTCTATTTCAAACATGGTTCCTCTCACCAGAATATTGATGAAGGTGATGCGGGGAAGCATAAGTAGGGACAAACAAAAGGTAGAAAACAAATGCACATTATTTATTATTGACTACCTTTATTTCATTTGTAAAACATTCCAAAGTGGATTTGCTGTGATTTTAATACAAATGTCTCCACTCCAATCATCCTTTGATTTATCTAAAAATTATACTGTTTTTAGCTAAAATAATAATAATAAAAAAAAAAACTGTCGTTTTCTAAGACATAGTTTCTGCAAAGCAGCAGGATTTCAATAGAAATTCACCTCTAAGTTGTGGGCGGGACTGTTGGCGCAGAATAAGCCCGCCCCCTTCCCCATCATTTACATCCTTTCCTGCTAGCTTATAGCCCCTCACAACTCCAACCTAACATTACAGATGCAACACATAATGGTGAGCAATATTGGAGCCATCCAGTCGTATAGTTTGGAAAAAAAAACAGGGATCTAGTCGTCTACAAGTGGATGCATCAGAATTTGTAACTAGTAACTTCTGCGCCACTCATATAAGCTTTTTCCAACTTCATTTTGTTTGTCTTCTCCTGATTCACGATGATTTGAATACATAAATACTATTTTAATTTTGTTTTTCTCATCAGACAAAAGCAGCAAGAAGAGGTTAAAAAACCAAAACACAAATTTCATAGGAATGTGTCTTTAAATAATGAGACCAATGATCTTCAGCTTGTTTTTTAAAAGTGAGCAATTCTGTGATTATTAAAACTTGCTCTAAATTTTAGGCCAAAGTTGATATGATTGTATAAATCTTAGGGTATCTTCAAACTGGACACATTTGGTTCGCTTAAGGTGAAGCAGAGTTCTTTCCCCACAAAGTATGAGTACAGACTAGATGCAATCTTCAGGACTCGATCCGAAACAACAGACTATCCCAGTCTGAATACACCCTTAGAAATAATCTACCAGTGCTCGCTCCTTTGTAGTGTAGCACCAGTAGAAGGACTAACCCCAATAATTCGATATACAGCGCACTCCTTTATCCTGTTATATGGCAGGATTTTCCTGGAAGAAGACTTTTAATCACTGCCAATGTCTATTTATATTTTTGCGATGGTGGTTCATGAATATTCTATTGACTTTTTTTAGCCAGGAGACCAAAGGTCAAGTCTGTCAGTAGACTTAAAATGTTGTTTTCTTCCCTTTATTTTAGACTGTAATTTTCTTTCACGCTGTGGTCCAATTTTGGCTCCAAAGCTAAAAAAAAAATTATTTGGACTCAAATGCGCCATCATATAAAAATATTAGATGGTTGATACACTTATATTGACACATTATTTGGTAGAAAGTTAAGGAGCAGACTCTCTTTCAGACGTTTCTGAAAACTTGAAAACTGACGCCAAAAGATGTAATCCACACTAGGAGTTACCTGGATGTCATGTGGATTTGGGATGAAGAAAAGCCATTTTTCCAAATACGCATAACAGAAACATTGGAGAGTTATGTTCATCAATACTCCCTGATGGAAAGGTCAAAGGATTTTTGCAAGTGTCTGTGTGGAAATATACTGTACATTTAATCCCCAAAGGGCTTTTTTTTTCGGAGACGGCTTTTGCCAAACTCACCAGTAATGGGAAGAAAGGAAGGAGGGAGACAGAGGGCGGTGGAAAGAGTGACCAATCCGACAGGTTTATGTCTCCCAGCAGGCTGAGCTGTATGGAGCTGACCCACAGGAAGGAGTAGAGCCAGCTGTGACGGCATCCTGTTAGGCACTGTGGTTTAGGAGCTGTGGGGCTACACCACGACTCAAACTTTCCCCCTGTCCTCTACCCCTCCCAGGGGTTATTATTGTTGGACGAAGGGTAGTATTTGGGTGGGGGCTGTTAAGAGTAGCCCCCTTCTACATTTCAGGATATAGTTAGCCACCCACAAGGACAGAAATTCTCAAATATCATAAAGTAAAGTAACACATTTATTCCTTAGTTCTAATTGCCATTTTTCATTCCGGAAGGTAGGTTCGTAAATTCAGTTTATGGGCAGGATGCGTGTCGTTCCAGGTCTCCAAGGTCACCAGCTGGACTGCAGTTGGACAAAAGGGAACAGCGTGTATCGGTACAAAGTGTAATGTCAGGTAACACGGAGACCTCCTCTTAAAAGGAGTGGATAACAGGGGATACAGCATCATGGCGAATGGAAAGGTCACCTAATCAATTCTTCCTCCAGCCTGTCCGGCTGATCAATCATAGTGGAGGAGTCAACAGATTTGATCAGAGATCCTCTCCTCGGAGGTTACCTCCCAAGAAGTTGGAGGGATTCTGCCAACTTGGTGCATGTCTCTGCGATAAACAGAGACATTAAAATCCTTGATTAAATGGGAACTCACCACCTGTGGCAGTCTTTGTCTCAGTAAGTCACTGATTGAACATACAAAAAAACATCTTCTGATATCTTTATTTTCTAATCTGGTTCATTCTGCATTCATTTCATGGACGGTAAAATCCTTTTTACTGACAAGCCAAATAAAAGATTGCACCTTGGTAAACATAGTCTCTACATCAGGACATTATGTGCCCCCCCACACCAAAGACGATGCACCTAGCTCATCATGGACTTGGTTGGTAAAACACACCCCACAAACAAAGTCAACAGACAAAAACCGTCCTGTGATTGGATTTTAATCCAATTGCTTTATTATTCAGGCCTCCCATTGGCCATTCATTACTCTCACATGGAGCTTGTGTGGGTTGTTATCACCCAATCAGGCTCTCCACTGTATTCTGGAGAGCATGCTTTCGTTTGCATCCTTTAAACCCTGTGAGTCCTGCCTCTCTCTTGGTCCGCCAACGGAATACCTAATTCCAAAGTAAACCGATTGCTCTCTCCAACAAGATTACGTTGTGATGATGTTAGCCAAATGAGACCGGCACTCAGACGCAACCGGGGCAAGCAAGGATGCTTACCGCAAGATGACTGATCAGCATGTTAAGAGAAACGAGGTTGGGGGGGAATAAAAGAGTAGAGAAGAAGAGGGATAAAAATCGAAAAACTGCAAGAGAGTTGTGTGTGGGGGTAAGCTGAAATGTAATTTGCTTCTCACCTCAGGCGACTGGGCTCTGAGGCCAGTAAATATGCAAACAAGCTGAGCCTGGCCATCAATATGAAGACCCTGGATGATTACTAATCTCCTTCGCAGAAGTAAATTGAGATCTGTGCCAAGCAACAGCAAGGGAGAAAAGGGAAGTTTGAGTCCAAACTCGATCTCCAAGCATCAGCATCTTGCCTATACACATTTTCCCTTGTAATTATTATCTACGAAACAATTGGTTTTGAAAGTATACAGAATCTACTTCTCCAAGTCATGAGCGATAAGAACTTGTCGGTCGCCTTTCTGCAATCCAGGATAAAAGAAACCTATGAGACACGCAGCGGTCTGGAGTCATTAGGTGTGTGCACGGCTCTCTCAGACAAGCAGATGCCCGAGGATGGCCAGGGGTCATGCCTGTTGTTTTTCTCCGCTCAAATACTCGTCTTTATTATTCCATCCCTTCCTTTCCAGTTTTGCCTTGATTGCTTTGCTCAGTCGTCACTAACGCAGAGGTCTGTGTTGAAGTTTAGCTCTCAAAGAATCTGTCAGCGGAAGGTGGGGAGCGGAGACACGCAGGGCTAGTTGTCTGTGGCCCTGGGTGGAATGCCTGGGGTCGTGAAACGTGTGGGGGATAGTTAGTGCGGAGAGGCAGTCTGCAAGTGAACGCCTTTGTTTTCCTGCTACTTAATGTACTTGAATCGTACAAGAAGGTGCTATTTTTAGACGCAATATAACCTCATAAAAGCAGAAAAAGATGGATATTTCCTCTACGTGCAGGTGGAGATTCGATGACTATATTGAATTTATTTTTTTTTAAGATAGTGTTGTATTTCCAGCTTACCTTCTGCAGTGAGTTCACAAAGCTGGAGGATGTTTACCTGGCATGGTGCCTGGTGAAGCTGCCCTCCTGCCGAAAAGCAGATGGGGCTATACTTTTGTGTTTGTTTGTTTGGGCACTGATGCAGGTATGTATGACATTATGAACATACGTGTGAAGGGAGAGATCATAGTAGAACAGACAAAGAGCTTTCAGTAAAGGGGCGAGCTTTTCACCAGTACCACGGCCAGTCAAGGGCAGCGGTGCATGGTGGGTACCTGAATTCTCGGGTTTCGTCAATCGTCCGTTTGCTCAGCCATCAATCTTCTCCGTTTCAGCCCCCCCTCCCCCGTTCGTCTACTCATCCGTCCATTTATCTGTCCTCACACCTGGCCAAAGGGCCATGTCTCTCTGTGGCCCTGATAATCTGGACCAATTTCCTCTGCAATTTATTTCCCAGCCAACCACCCACCTGGTCGAGCAGCATCAGGCTTCTCAAGGTAGGACCACTCATCCCAGCAAGCCCCTGCTTCTGAAATCAAATCCCTGCTTTATCTTTGGTGTGTTAAAGTTCAGTGCCGCTATGATATTTAGTTTTTTGTTTAGTTTATATCCAAAGATATACAAACGATTAGTTAGTCAGTTAATTAGAGCAGGGGCGCCCAAACTTTTTTGCTCTTAAGGCCAAAATCTAAATGGGATCCCAGTCCACGAACCAAATACAATATTTTTTTGAAAGTCATGAAATAAAAGAAAAAAAAGAATATGGTTTAATGTATTTATTTTGATTCTGTATTCATTAAGGTAACACACATTAGTAAGAATAAAAAGTAAATAACAATTGTCTTTGAAACCTATATCAGCAAGGCCTCACTGGCCATTTTTGATTGAAAAACAAGAACAATCTAAAACAAAGTTTATTTCAATGAAAACAGAAAACTGGGATCTATGGAGCTAAATTGGTGCCATAAAGATTTGAAAAACAAATAAAGAAAGAGAGTAAAATATCCAAAACTTTCTACTATACTAAAATACACTTTTTTATTTTCAGCTTCAAATGTTCTGATTTTAGGTTTCAAAACCCAAAATTTCAATTTCAAAACATTTTTTCAAGTTTCAATTTTTTTTTTTACTTTCAACTCTTTATTTTTTCATTTTTTAATCTGAAAATTTGAGTTTCAAAACTTTTGGCCTCGTGGTTAGTTGAGGCAGGGCTACCATGAAGGACCAATCAAAGTCGATGAGGTTGGTAACTTCAGTTCCGGTGTATTCACTGACTAAGAACTTGGATAATTACAGTCAGAAAATGGCTATATCATCTGTACTATCATAGTCTGAAGTTGTCCCAAGACGAGTGTTTTGTCATGTAGAAACCACGCGTTCACATTAATACCAAAACATTTTAGACATTTTAAATTTTTTTGGGCCAACACCAATATTTTTTTCATTTTGTTTTATTTGGGTTTCAAATAATATTGATCCCAATTTATCTCCATAAGATCCAAATGAGAGATGTGGAGCTGGTCTTTTGACCACGTTTGCCACAGTCGTTGTCGCTCCATCATAGCTAGCTAAAAAAGGGCCGCTAAAATCATCGGAAGTGACAGTGAAGGCTCTTGGGAAGTTCTAGGACAAAAAAAAAACATGGCTGACTCACTTGGGGGTTGTTTCACCCATACCCGATAGCAAGGAGAGTGCTAACAGCGCCACCCAGAGGCGGAAAGTATATTACAGCTGTAGAGTTTTGGAACCTCATAGAGAATCAATGGGAAACGGGGGGTTAACTAAACACTCTGGGCTGGTGACTTCAGGTGTGATTTGGATTTTGGCCTCCTGTGCGATTGAGTTTGACACAGTAAGAGTGAAGTAAAACAAATGCCACTTTTCCTCTAAAGCTGAACACATGTTCTCTTAGTTGCTGTTTTATTGGCTTCGAGAAATTTTTATGTTTACAACCATCTCTGACATAATTAAGCACCCATTGTTCACTCTTAATGTTCTAAACTGCTGCAGTCTTTTGTTATTTATTTTTTCTGTTTTCCAAATCTGCATGCAGCAATCCCTGTTACCTCTCTGTGTCTCTCCTCCATCCGTTGCTCTTCAGTATTCTGCTGCTGTCTTGTGTGGAGTGATTTTGCCCAGACACGTCTGGCTCTGGGTAAAGTGCAGTCCCCAGAGAGCGTGCTCCGCAGCCCCCAGGTCGCTACCACCATGAATACATTATGATCCCCATTTCCATCCTGTTGCCACGGCAGCACTTTTTGAGCTGCAGGGCGATTAAGATGTGTGCTGTCGATACCCTGATAGGAGCAGAAGTTGGATCTGGGAGCTGGCCTTTGATCAGATTTCCATCCTCCTCGCTGCTATTGGTGGCTTCAGTGCAGGAAGACAAAGAGGAGTTCTTGTGAGGTTTTTTTTTTTCTTTTTACTGGTTTGACAAGCTCACCTGCTGCATATAAGCACACAATCTGCTCTCAAACTCTTTCTTTTCCCACCTCTGTGCGTTTTCTCTCTCAATCCTGCCTGAAACCATTCACCAGCCGCCCCCCCCTCTCGTTCCTGTTTCCTATGCTCCTCCCCATCACCGCAGTTGAGCTAAAGCAGCATTATACACAGTCTGCCCTATGATATTCTGCTATCCGTACAAAGGAAGCAACTCCCTTACCTTTTATTGTTTCCCTTTTTTCTTTTTTTTTTTTTGAGGGGGGGTGGTGATGTATAAAACATGGTGCCTCAGGTAGAGGATGTTGGGTAGGAAGCCATGTCCCCCTAAATGGCCAGCCGTGTGCATGCGCCTAACACTTCACTGAGCAATCTGTCAACATGTCAGCAACACATGTTTTGTAAAAAGCCTCTGGTGGGAGCCAGGGGAAAAAAGGCACTCCTGCCAGACCAGAGAGGAAATGCTTTTTTCTCCTCCATGCAGTGGATTTTCTATTGCTGGTTCTTGGTCCCACGGGCCCCCCACCACCCTCTCCCCCCCACACACACACATACACCCGTTGTCTGCACTTCAGAAATTTGAACTGGGGACCCTCGAGGGGTTTTACAGGGAAGGTTGGGGTAGGCTGGAAAGGGAGGGGCTCCCTCTTTTTTCAGAGCGTATGAAATTGTGAAGGTATATTGTGGCAGGTCCCCAAGCGGTCTTTTCTAATACCTGAGTTTCTGGCGAAGCTGGAAATTACCAGCGGCTCCCCCGAGGGACGGCTTTATCCACACCAGGAAGGGGAGCAGAACTCAGTGGGGAGGTTACTTAATGCATGGCTGAAATAAAAGAATTTCTGAGAGACAGAGGCTGAAAAGCTAGCTTTTCCAAACCCCCTTATTCCTTCTGTCTCTCCCTCTTCCCTCCCCAGTAGTATAGTTTACTGCTCTGCATTCTCTTGAAGGGTTCTAGTTTAATAAACTTTCAGAGGATCCTGCTGGTGCAGACAGCTAGACAAATACTCCTGTGTGTTCTCTTTTGTCAGAGATACAGCTTTTTGTTATGTTCTTGCAAATTTGATTTCTCCCTCTGTCTTTCGTTTTCTCTGCCGCCCTCTGTCTTTCTCTTCCCTTCTGCATTTGTCTTCATCTCCCTTGTCCTGCTCGTGCTTTCTGGCTCCCTCTTTGACACGCACACACACACACACAAAGTCAAACTCAGTCTCTGGTGGTTGAGTTTATTGTTTGGTCTGTCTGTTCGTTCTCCCCCTCTGTGCTCCCTTTTGTTTTCTGTATGTTTTGTTGTATTGTGCATGGAGGCTGAGATGCAGATAGAATGCAGACAGTTTGCCCTGGGTGAAGACTTTGCGCATGCCCCCCTTGGAATCTGTTTAACAAAACACATTCATCTATTTACACATGACCGAATGGATAAAACTCCGTCGGCTATTGGAGCCATGATGAAATACTTCACATCAGAAATTTAAAGCTTTATGTTTTGGGGCAATTTACTGATCTCTCTGTAGTACTTTTTTATTTTCTCAAATCTTTGGTAATTACATTCATCATCATTGGATAATAAACCTTGCTGCATTCATAGTCCTAAAATAATATATATATATCTCATCTAAGACTAAAATGGCTCCTTCTATCTCCTCCCCTCTCTACTGTTGGTAAATAATTCAACCTTTTCCCTGTAACAAGTGCTGGCCTTAATAGGGAGCAGTACCTGTAGTTGGGATAAACAAGGCATCCGGCCTCAGCAGTGAAACAGAGGGATTTGGGCTTTATGTAGGCAGAGGAATAAGTCGTTTCATTCTGAAAGGCAGAGTAGACTGGCTGACATTAATTAAACCCTATAGGATAAAGGTTATCTGAGGCCTAGCAAAGCAGAGACTGTGCATGCGGGATGTTATGTCTGCCGAATCCTAATCAAGACATCTTATTAAAAAAAGGTACAGATGGGTCTGGGCCACGTATGATATGTGCTGTATTTGTGTAACAATATGGGTCTGACTGTGTCTCTTTGGAAGTAACTGATGCTGAAAAATACAAAAGTCTGTCTAAAAATGCACACATTTTTAGTTCAAGTTATAAAGAGGCTTTTGTTTTATTTTCATTTTAGTCATGAGGAATGGCAGTTTTGCTGAGATTTCTCAATTTCTATAGTTTTGCAAACATTTTCTCATCTAAAATCAACAGATTTCTGGTAGATGGTGTTTGTTTCACCTTTTTATTACAGAGTTGTTGCCAGTGACACCTAAACAACACCCTTTTGACATATTGTAACTCTTTGACCATTTATGTAAAAGAAACACAAAGAAAGAAACACTGCTGGGTTTTGTTATTTTAGTTTGGGGTTGGACCTTGGTAGTCTTGATTTGTGGACTTTGTTTATTTTGGTTTTCTTTTGTTAGGCAGCCTTTAGCAGGGAGCTGGGTCACCAGTCTCCCTGACTTGTTTCATGTGTGTCCAAGGTTCCAATTCCTTTTGGTTTGTCTTTTTGTTTGAACCAGTACACTAATTATTTAATGTTCTTTCTGCTGGACACAGGATTGTGTTTATTGAATAACTTTAATACTCTAACTGATGTCCAGTTTTTATGTTAGTGTCCCCTTTTTTTCATTTTCCCCTAGACTTGAGGCATGTGTGCCCATTGGGGACGTAACACTGGACACATCAACCGCTCTCCTCTCGTGAGGGTTAAAGGGTTAAAATCCCATAGACTTCTATTGAGAAATAGTTATTTCTGCCATTCTATTTGTCAGAATAATCATTCTTCCTCTGATGCATTCTTCTTAGCATCTTCTTTCCTAATTTTCCTTATCGCCAGTTATTCAAGTTATAAATTGATCAGTCAGATGCCTTAGTAAAAGCATGTGTTGCCCGTTTCCGTGAAAGGGGTGTGAACTTTGAACACTCATGATTGGCGACAGTATTTCCTCTAAAAACATTTCTCAGACTGACTTGGACCAAATACTTTTGACGGGTTTCAAAATGGCCGCAGACTATCAGGAAGTGACGTAGACGGCTGTAGCCTGATTTCATGAGGGCCAGAAAGGCGTTTTCTGTGGGTGACGTCAACACCCTGATATGTCCAGTGATTCCAGAGTCAATTATTTCAGCACATGGTTGGTTTTGTCCACTTGAGAATCCATTGGAATTACGTAAATTGCATAAACATTTGAAGAGTTACGAAAGTTTAAAGAATCTCAACACTGAAGCGACAGTGAAGCTTTGGTGTGAAAGTGTTAAAATCTGAATTTCCTAAAAATCTAACCTGTTCCCAAATATGAACTGTATTAACAAGAAAACATTTAAGATGTAGGAGACAAATAGGATTAGACCCCTTGTATTTTTTAGACATTTTTGACCTCACTATACTTTAATGCCTAATTCCAAAGACTGGAAACCAAGTGGAGTTCCAAAATAAAGGATTGGTATTCATCAAATTTATTTTTTATTTTTTATTTTTTTATTGCATGTTTTGTTTGACAGATTCTCCCGAACCCGCTTTCAGTGGTAGGGGTGTGGACTTCCAACAAGCTCACTCCTGATTGGTGACAGTAGTTGCCATAGAAACGTTGATTCAGACCAATCAGTGCTTACCGGCTCCAAATGGCGGCGTCCATATTGCGGAAAAAAAGGCGACTGAATTAGTGAAATGGGTGATGTCACGTTCGCTCAGTCCAGTTCTCTTATACAGTCGATGCTTGGACATCATGCGTTCCAAAAGACATAATCCTTGAGTATGGAACGCACCATTTCACCAAACCATCTCCCACTCTCCACCTGACTCACCAACTTACTTATACTGCAAATTTAATTAAAGGTCACCTCATTGATGATATTCTCCTGATATTCAAAATAGCCAAGTAAGCCACTGTATAAGTGACACAGGATTTATTACCATCTCATCTGACGCCACTTCTATATTAGTGAGAGCAACAGCAGCCCAGCTCATCCACCCTATCAGGAAAATGTCTTTCATATACTGATAACGGCACGAGTCCTTTCATCTACAATGACCCTATGAAAAGTAATTAGTCGATATGGGTGTAGCTGTTAATGATAGCTTATATGGAGGTAGACTATTACATTCACTCTGCAGAATGATGGCTTTGAATGTCATTATAGTGAGACGCATGCAGTAATTTATGACTTGAGAACAAAAAGACTTATATAGATTAAAACAAAGGATACATCAGTGCTGATTCTGTGCTACAGGATTTTTTACTATAAAAAAAAATGTATTTTCTTGTTTGTCATGATTCGTGCTTTAATTCTGAATTTCAATCTGAGGTCATGTGAGTTCCTGACAGGGAATCCTATTGCTAAAATGCAGGGAAAAATTGATTCTGTGATAACATTTTTCCTTTTATTTTTAAAGCACTATTTGGGCTCCTGGAGCCACAATAACAGCACTTTATTTCCCCAATCCTACTTTTAGAACCTTACTGGTTAAGGGACATTCTTTCTATATATTATTTTTTCTATTCTTAAAAATATTTTTTCTTAATTTACCAAAAGAAAGCACCATGAATTTGCTTGTGTAAAGCCAGTTTGTAGCAATATGAGATATACAGGAGTTGCAGTACTTAACGTTGTTATCATTAAATAAAAGGAATATTACCATTTAATTTGATTTAAAGACATTAATATTCAGGTAGAGTTTTTTTTTAGTCATACTTCTTAAAAAAATGTTAAAATGTGCGATATTTATTGTCATATGTATTGTACTCTGAGACATGTATCGCGATGCGTGTCGTATCGCCAATACACACCCCTACTAAAATGTCCCTTAGTGCAAAATTAATCAATGCAATAATCTAAAGTTTTTTTTCTGATAGTTTATTAACTATAAATTTAGTACTTAGCAGTAAAGTTAGTAATATTCTGTAAAAGAGATGTTAATCTTAATAAAAAAAAAAGAAAAAGAAAAACTGAATTGAAATCTAGAAGCCAAAAGGGCAAGAATTGGCTTCTGTTTTTACCTCCCTCAAATTTGTATTTCAATAGTAACCTCAAAAGTTTCTCTCTAAGTTCATTAGAATACAAATTTTAACAAAAGAAGTTTCACGTAGAGCTGCTTTTGCATCAGCTGATAAATAGATAAACAAGAATAAATCATTGTGAGGTGATGGATGAATAAGTAAAATGCCCCGTAGTCATTTGTCTGCTCGTATTCAGGCTTCATATTTTATCCCTAATCTACAAATGAAGATGAGGGTGAGGCTGTAAACTGCTTGTGCAATCTTTGGCCACAGAATAGGCTATGTGTGCGCTTTTGTTGTCTCTTTTTTTTGTAATAAGATACAGCGATGCCGGGCTGCTTGGTTACCAGCAGAAAATAATAACAGAAGAAACAAAGCAAGCTCCTAAATCTGTCTGCCATTTGCGCTCACATACTGTACACACATGTCATGAGTATTCTGGCACAGTTACTGGGCCAGGGAAGTACTGGTCTGAGGCCTGGCCCATTCTCCAGAGACCGCCCTCCTCCCTCTCCGCTCCCTTCCCCCTTCCTTTGCACGTCTGTGGACACAGTCTGAGGCGACAAGGTTGCACAACAGCTCTCCAAAACCTTAACTTTACAAGCACGATCATAAAAAGCACAGTCTGCCATTAGGAATCTGTTAAAGAGGGAAAAATAATTAGAACTACTGTGATAATTGTGTCAAGGGGGAAATAGATCAGACAAATTATTGGATGAAGCAGAAAATCTCGCCATGGCTACGTTACTTTACTGTTGGTTCACTTCAGCATTGATCCACCCTTCCATCTGTCATCTTTTCCTGCGCTCCTTTCCATTTCCTTCTATCTTTCTGTCTCCCTCTCTTGGATTTGAGTGTGGAGGAGCCTTCTGGCTCTCACAGAGAAGGGATGAAGATGTTTATTCATCTGGAGGGTATTAGACATGATTAAGGAGGGGAGGGAGGAATAAGGCTGATGCGACGACTGTATTGCTCGTTTGTGGGCTGCCTTCAGGACTGCGGCCAACACACGAGTAAAAACAACAAAAAAAAGGAGAAGAATGAAAAAAAAAAAGTTTCAGTGAATTCCTACTCTCCGGGGAAAGGACAGAAGTTTAAATTTTAGCTGCCGAGTAGCACGCTCCTATTCTATCTCTCACTTCCTGTCCTCGCGGCTCGGCTAATTATTAATGAATGCCGTTTCTGTTGAACCTCGGAGAGGTGTCAGCGCTGCAGTCACGGAGGGTTAAGAAATCTTGACAT
Source organism: Oryzias melastigma (assembly GCF_002922805.2). Lineage (NCBI taxonomy): Eukaryota > Metazoa > Chordata > Actinopteri > Beloniformes > Adrianichthyidae > Oryzias > Oryzias melastigma. Next base: position 8,524,682 of record NC_050528.1, read on the forward strand.
TTAAGACAGGGATGCATGAAAATACATCGTCTTGCTTGAGTTGATGCTTGTTTTTCTTCCCCTCCCGCTCCCTTCTACACAATGCATGTTTTCTTCTCCCTCCTGGGCTGTCTCCAGTTGTTTTAACACTGACAGGCTGGAAAAGTATTGATGAGATATCAAATAAAGCCACAGTGTATTAATCAAGGGAGCCAAAGGTCACAAGTCAGGAGGCTCGAGTCTGGGCTTTCTGGCACTGGCTAATGCAAATGCTAACTCTCATTGTTTAGTTTTTAGTACTGTGGCTTCATTCAAAAATCATTTGCCAGTTTAAATCCTTAATCTGAAATTATATATTTTTATATTAAAGATGGACACAAGTTTTATTAGTAGTTCAAGTAAATATACTTCCTAAAGCTGCGAGTGACAATGTTTGGTTACCCTCCCCCACCCTCCTGGCTGAGTGGCTACATATCCCCCACTCTCCCTTTCTGCCGAATTGTAACAAATTCATTAAAAAAGCAACACTTTTTTCAAAATAGCAGCTTTGCTATTGGTTTGTCTCCATAGCAACCATTTTATTTTTTGGTCACCTGGTCGCGACAAACAAGTCTATGTCATTTTTAGAAGAATCAGCAAAAATAATGTTTTTGATTTCCTTAGCAACTGAGGGTTTTTGTTAACCAAGCCCACATTTCCAATACATTTATATATATCGTATGCTGTGTTGTTTTGTTAAATTGGAGCCATTGACTCATGTATCCAGTTTTCACAATGTTCTGGTAAAATTTGCAAGGAACAAGGAAACGCCACGTTTGCGAATTCGCTACGCAACTTTTACGCTAAATTTTTTTTTTGCCAAGTAG
>NC_050528.1:8525607-8588763 GCF_002922805.2 Oryzias melastigma
AGTGGCCTCTCACAGAGGTCAACGGTCAATGAAAATGTGATTGTATTTGTAGACTTAGGCTATATTCGAATTTTAAAAGCAATTTGCAATCCATTGTGGTCCATATTGTAGTGAGCATCAATGCACACTGGTTTTTCACAAAGAATTCTGGTAAATTTAGAAATTTCTCTAGTTTGGAATTGGAGATTCGGAGAGGACTACAAAATGACAAATCCACTATATAAATAGTAGTGAAGGAATTCAGGCATAGCCTTAATCTGGTTGCATATGTGTTACATTTTGTGTAAATTGCTCAAGCATATATTTTCTTTTCCCAGTTCATTTTTGCAGATTTTTTTTCTAAAAAACTACATGGACATGTTTGGTGACCAAAAATAAATGGAATTTCCAAATCACACACATTGTACAACAAGGCCGTCAACAAAACTTCCATCCGATATCCTCGGCACGTGTATGTTGGGCCTGTAACTTGACTTTAAAGTTTTTCTTTTGTGGGGGTTCATTCTAAATGCCCCAAATTATTTGTCCCCAGTACTACTGTAGGTGTGTGCAGACTTTGGTAAGGATTTGAGCTTGTGGCGGGATTCAAAATTTCACTCAAAGGAGTGAAATATTTGCTAAAACAATCTGGTCCTTACAGTTCAGGACTGCTGTGGGACAAAATATGGCCAGAATATGGTGCAGCAGCAAATACATGTTTATCTCTGCACAACTGGTGGACATAGAAAACCTATTTCTTGGTGCAACTCATAGTTTTTGGGAAAGAGAGTGAGCATCTAAGTAAATGATGAGAAAACACAGTAGCAGCGTATGCAGCAGGATCCCTCACCGTGGCTGACTGACTGAGATTTCTCTGGGTTCTCCGTCTGGTCTGCCGCAGTGTTGAGGCAACAGCATACAATCCCAAACTCTCCAAGGCACCCCTTCCCGTGGAAGCCCAGCCCAAGCCGGTCCTGCCTGGCGCAGCGGTCCCTCAGAGCCGGTGCAGTGAGGCAGGCGGTGAAGAGTCCTGCTGGGGGACAGATTGTCATCCTCCTCTTTCCCCCTGGGAAGGCCACTGTGCCTTTGGCTCCAGCCAAGATCTCAGGACGGCCTCCTTCCTGTTTGTGCTAAAGTCCACCTGAAGAGCTCAACTGTTCCTCCCCACGACACCAGTCACTCGGTGGTATAGGGGATGGCACCGGAGCCACCACCCTACTCCCACACACAGACTGCTCCAGAAATGTCCTCATACTACCTGATTTAGAAAAACAGAAAAGCAGAACAGACATGTAAATGACTAATACATGTTTATATTCATACATATTTATCAGATAAAACATTCATCTCATAACTTTGGATCTATTTTCTAGACATACTTTAAGCATCCTTTTGGCTACTTTACCAAAAAGAAATAACCCAAAAACTAAATGAACCCACAATAGATTGTATTTCCTGGATCCAGAAAAGTCTGTAAAATATATATTTTTTTATTTTATTAAAGTGTGTGATCTCATATTTTTTTTAATAAAGTTAATTTCAGTCAAAAGAAATCAAAAATCTGTTTTCCAAATGATGCCCACCTGCTGCATTCACAAAAAAAGAATGATTAAATACACTTCCAAAACAATAAAAGCAATAATTGAAACAATAACTATTAATATTAATATTTTTATGTGAATGACTGTGTGATTAAATATTTCTTTTTTTGTTTTTGCTCATTATTTTTTGCCATTATTGAGATAAAAATATGCAGCTCAGTGAGTTTTTCCTGAATATGAATTTCCTTCATTTTTCTAAATTATTATTACTTCCTGATATTTTGTGTTCCAAAAAAAGCAAACAGTGGGATTTCAAGTCGGATCTCTAAATAAAAAAATAGGTGTGTTTATCTTAAAGTATGAGCTCTATGCATATTATTTTTAATTTAACACAATTATTAAACAGGATAACAGGGTTTGCAGGTGTGCAGTGACAGGTGTGGAATAACACCTTTTCCTGCACAGCTGTCTTATGGAACTAAAACAGTATTTTGCTCAACTTGAGGTCAGGACTTTGACTTTCACACCATGACTGCTCTCTATTTTTGGTCTTTCTGTTGTTTATTTGATAAAAATATATTTTTTTATTTTTGTTTTGCTGCTTCTTAGTTCCAACAAAACATCGATTATCCTCTAATTTTCAAATATTTACAAAAATATGCAATAAGGAAGGGATTCCTGCATGTTTCTGATCATAACCTGGTAAGTATATTACAAGTATACACCATTTTCACAACATTAACATGTTAACTGAAGGGTGTAAGATGCAGCTACTCTACTGTTATAAGAATGCACTCTTAGATTATCGCTTAAATTCTTAAATAAATTGGCAAAAAGACTTGTAATCGTTTATAGAATATTAAAATCTGCTTCTTTATTCTATTTTTGATTGTTTCTTCTGTTGTACACGGTGTTGCTCTGAACTAAGCGACTGCCAACACGTCTGCTTTTATAGAGATGGTCACTTACCCTTTTAATTTTTATGGAAGCAGTAATGTTGGAGCATTGATTTTCTAAGTAGCATCGATTTCCATTTGTTTCTTCCAGCCGACGTTGCAGACACACATACTTGAAATTAAATTCTACTTTTTTTTATTGTTTCTCACTATCGCAGAAAAAGAATAATAAAGAAAACAGCAGAGTAAAGGATGACTGGTCGCCCTACTTTTCTCCCTCTAAGCCTTCCATTTGTCTAACTCTCCCAGGATGCCACTGGGGCGCTGTGATTTCTGGGACAGTGACCAAGTGCTGCTGTCTGAGCTGGGGGACATGGGTAATGTGGACAAAGTAGTTGACAGTTTGCTGCTTCCCCATGGTGGAGAGACAAAGCCACGAGGGCTGGAATAATGGACATGCAGACCATTGAGTCAGGACAGTGCTTGATGTCCCAACCCTTTTGTGGCATGAACAAAAAAAACTTCAATTTGAGAGCAGAGAGCCATATAGTTCAATGTTCTGCAGGAGTATTGGATTGTGCATAGAAATGTTTGATAAGAAGTCTAAATTTCCTTGTTCTCCGAATATCTAGTTGTCTCACAACCCCCCACTCCTGCAGGATTTGATTGATCTGTAGCAAGGGGGCAGAGGGACCTGATATTTCTCAGTGATCTGTAAAAACATGTTGTGTTTGCTAAGAAAAAGAGAAAAACGAACAGAGCAGCTCAATGGAAATTTGCTTTTAGATTTTCATCAGGAAGCTAAATTAATCTTTCCAACTAGAAAAGTTGCATTACCTGTGATAATGCTAGTGTGAATGCTTTTTGCTGAAAGTAGTTCCTAAAGATGCTTAAGCTTTTTGCTGAAAATGGTGATCTAATTTACTTTAATGGCTAAAAATGCAAAAACAATTTGCAAAATGTTAAATTTGCCAAAAGACTGAAAATTTCATTAAAGAACTATGAAAGAGTGCCAAGGTTGACCTACATTTCTGAAAAAAATGTAGTAAAATTGCTTAAAAATCCCTAATATATGCCAATTTGTGCTTAAATATGAGCCAAACTCCAAATTAGCCCAAAAAACCTTGGTAGATTCCAAATTATCCAAAACAGCTAGCTCATTGCTTAGTTGGTAGCTAAAAATCAAAATAGGCTAATAGCCTTCCTCAGTGAACGAAATTAGCCAAAAACGTTAGCCTGTTGCTAAAATAGAAGCTAAACTCTAAATTAGCCTAAAAAACTCGGTAGATAACAAATTAGCCAAAACTGTTAGCATGTTGCAAAAATATTAGCTAAACTCCAAATTATCTAAAAAAAACAGTTGATGCCAAATTAGCCAAAAAAGCTAGTAAATTAATTAAATACTAGCTAAACTCCAACATTGCATAAAAATCCTCAGAATTAGTCAAAATGTTAGCCTGCTGCTAAAATGTAAGATAATTCTAAATTAGGCTAAAAAACTCCAGTAGATAACATATTAGCCAAAAATGTTAGCATGTTGTTATTATATTAGCTAAACTCCAAAATAGCATGAAAAAACCTCAGTAGATGCCAAATAATTCAAAACAGCTAGCTCATTGCTTAGTTGGTAGCTAAAAATCAAAATAAGCTAATAGCCTTCCTCAGGAAAATAAATTAGCCAAAAACGTTAGCCTGTTGCTAAAATAGAAGCTAAACTCTAAATTAGCCTAAAAAACTCGGTAGATAACAAATTAGCCAAAACTGTTAGCATGTTGCAAAAATATTAGCTAAACTCCAAATTATCTAAAAAAAACAGTTGATGCCAAATTAGCCAAAAAAGCTAGTAAATTAATTAAATACTAGCTAAACTCCAACATTGCCTAAAAATCCTAAGAATTAGTCAAAAACATTAGCCTGCTGCTAAAATGAAAGATAACTCTACTCCAGTAGATAACAAATTAGCCAAAAATGTTAGCATGTTGCTAAAATATTAGCTAAACTCCAAATTAGCATGAAAAAACCTCAGTAGATGCCAAATTATCTAAAAAGCTAGCACATTACTTAAATACTAGCTAAACTCCAACATTGCCTAATTATCCTCAGTAAACTAAATTAATTAAAATGTAAGCCTGCTGCTAAAATGTAAGATAATTCAAAATTAGGCTAAAAAACTCCAGTAGATAACAAATTAGCCAAAAACGTTAGTATGTTGCATGACCTGAGGTGTTGCCGGTGACACTTAACACAAAATCTTTAACGTACTAAAAGTGTTCAACCGTAAACACGATCAACGTAATTCCAGCAGATTCTGAAGGAGAAAAGCAGCGTCCTTCAGAATCTCCTGGAATTATATTAATTGTGTTAACAATTAAAAAATTACAGTAAATCAAAGAACATAAACACTGGAGCTCCGGTGTTAAAAGGTTAAATAAATCTCAGAATATGGACAATTTCAATTAAGGATTGCAGGTAATGTAATGAAAACATGTATTTCACCTCTTACAATATTAGATCCTAAGTGATTTTGTCATAATGAGGGCTGTACATGATAATGTGTTATTCAGACAAACGCTCCTATTTGGGCATCAGAGCAGGAGAAGTGGCGAGATGACACATGCGTCGTCTCATGGGAAAGGGCTCACTACTTTTCCCGGTAACTGTAAAAAATAAATAAATAAATCCCCTTTTTCTGAGTACGAGCGGAGGTCACGGTGTTACATCAGACAAGTTGTCAGCTTTTTGTTTATTCAATGAATCCTCAATCGCCAAAGTGCCACAAATACGTGTGCAAAAAACACATCTTTTATGACAACCAATACGTACAGATCTCTGCTGTATCATAGAGGATGACTAACACAAAGATATTGTAGCTTCATTACTTTCATCATTAGCTCTTTGGGGCATTTACTACCATTTTCTGATAAACATTTGGAATTATTCTTATTTTTATAAAAAAAATATTCATCATTTTAGTTTTAACAGCTGCTTTTTAGAGTACACATTTCTGTCAACTAATGAATCCAAACTTGCCATATAAAATATTTCAAAAGGCTAAAAGCTCACAGATAAAATATCAAAAGTAGAATTAAAAAAAAAAAACATTCATCACTGAAAAAATGAAACATTTGATCAATTACCAAAAGTTTTATTTTTTACATTTAAAATTATTAGTTTTAGTTGGTTTACTCAACTTAAAGTCCCCCGTAAATTTATTTTTTAATAATAACAAAAAAACATTCTCAGTAGTATTTTATTTATGATTATGAAGTTTTTAACCAAAATCCCACAACCTAAATGTCTTAAAAAGCCGTTTTTCATGTTTATCTGAAGCCTCTGTTTGAGCTGAGAAGCCCCGCCCCTTAACTTCAGAAACAAATTACAACTACTGTAGTTTCTGTCATTGATCTAATGGTTCACTTTTTACAGTGAAGGTACATTTCTAATAACCAGGTACATTATTTTACCATCTTACTTCATATTTTACTTATAAAAAAATATTTTCAATAAAAAACTTTTTTTTTCTTTTTTGGCATCATTCTAACACTTGTAAAAGGATTTAGTTTACAGCTTAACTATTTGTCAGTGTTACCAAAGCAATAACACCATCTTAGGGCATTTGCACATATTTTATAATCTTGGGGAAATATATTTTATTATCTAGCTTTACTTCAAATGTTGCTGCACTAAGATATAAGTTAATTTTTTCATGCTTCTCTTTTGCCATTTACATAAGAAATATAAAAACATATATATAAGTTATGCTTTAGATGAACACCTGCCATCCTGTCTCAGTCTTTATTGGATTTTGAATCTGAATAACCATCGAATGTTTTATTCAAATGGCGCCCATATAGAATATTTTTCTGTAATTTTAACCATTCACTCTAATCTTTTACGAAAAGACACAAAAATCAGTCTTTATTTTTAATTTGACAGATCATTAACATTTCTACTGTTACGTGTAATTAAAAGTGGGAAAATAATGACTTTCTTGAAGATGCTCTATAATAATAATAATAATCTTTATTTATATAGCACCTTTCAAGGTAAAAATCACAAAGTGCTTCACAGTAAAACAAAGTAAAACACAAGAGTATAAAAACAGAATTAAGTAAATCTCATATTTTTTACTTTGAATGTATAAATTCTTCAGGGTAATGAGTCTACTGTGAACATGAAGGACAAACGTACCTGTTTCCAGCATTAAAGGTCTCACTCAGAGCAACAGTATTTACTCTTGAAGACAGAACTATTTCTGTACAGAGAGGAAGTCCAGCTCAGCTTGAAGGGAGGTGAGACTTGGGAAGTTTTTTGTGGATACTTTCTCCATTTGTGAATCCAATTTAAAAAAAAAATTGGTCTAGACCTGTGGATGTATTTCAATAATATTTGGCATGACTCAACTTATAGAATTTAAAGAAAATGTTTTATTTGTGTAGCTTGCGGGTAAAGTTTTTATCCGATTAATAAATCTAGCCGTGGCTCATTTATACTGTTCCCTCCAGCAACACTCCAGATGAGTTTTTTTTTGGGTTACATATAGAAAATGTTTTAAAAGAAATAGGGAGGGGGGTTAGGGACAGAACTCCCAGACAGGGACAAGCCTTAAGATGGAGGTCTTCCTCCCAGGACGTGACAGGCTGTTGGCTGGAGGACGCTCAGGAAGGCCTTGGCAGACTAACAAAGACAGCCCTTCAGCTGCAGGGTGTAGTTTTTCAGGCCCCAGCATCCCCTTTGGCAGCAGCACAGAGAGCGCTGGCGTGCATAGACCCCCGGCCCGAGAGACAGGGAAGTAAGGTCCGTTCTTTTATTTACTCAGGCTGCTGCTGAGGCCTGGGCATTTCTTGTCAGGGTGAAGAAGGAAAAAAAAACAAGTCTTTCTCTTTTCTTTCCTCTTGCGGTCTCCAGAGGAACGCTACACTTTCATCTACTGTTGTTCACACACTTGTTTCGGCCATTGCTCTTGCATGGTATGTGTGCACATGTGTACGTTTGTTCCTGTGTGTGAGTGGGAGTGCACTACGTGGACCCGTGTTCTCTTGTGGATTACAAAGTCTGCACAAGTATATGTGTCTTGAACGAGTGTGCTGGGGGGGTAATAGATCCAGTTTTTGAAATGTAGTTTCAGCTCACTATAAAGCTAGACCTTTTTTCCCATCAGAATGATGAGTTTCTAAGGCTTTTACAGAAAGAAAATTACTTGTAGCAGTTAAAGTGCCAAATGCCAAAAGTTACCCAGTCTTCATGTGTCTGTGAACAACTAGAAATGTCTAAGAAGGATCTACTTTTTAATGAGGGATAAAGAAAACACATTATCTGTTACTCTCCATCTTTATAAAAAAATGATTACAAGTATCTTTTTCATTTCAGAAATCTGAACCACACCATTTGTTTCACCATAGAACCAAATCGTTGGAATTGTTGCCTCCCTGTAGTATACCAGTATGTTTACGCTAAAAGTGTCAAACATGGGTTATGCTAATTTTGTTTAATTAAGGATTAATTAAAAAACGTACGAGTTATTATTTATTAACGCAAATCAATTACTCTTCGCGAAGCGACCATTTTCCACTTTAGATGATAAGGTTTCTGCAACGCGCATTAATTTCTGATAATGCCCACTTCACCGGACATTATCCTACTTATTACAAAAAATAAATTTTCAATCGATTTTTAGTACTTATTCTTGTTACTTTATCAGTTTAGACAAAAAAAGTGGACTATTTGATACGTAGTGCGACCCGTTGTCACGGTAACGCAACAACACATTGCTAAGCCGGAAGCGACCTCAACTGGAGCGTTAAAGGAAAGGGATACTTATGCTGATTGTCACAATAGGCTGAAGAAATCATCAGTTCAGAGAGAAAGTTCTCCTCTTTGCTTGTTTTTGTCCAGATGACGAAGCAAAAATTGTTTTAAAGAAGCTTGAGCAGTGATATAGAACATTTGGGCCATTTGACCAGAACCCAGCAGCCAATCAGAAAGGAGTATTCACCTGGACCATGGTACAAGTTAATGTTGTTCCTTGTAACTTGGAGTAATACTGCAGACATAAAAGTCTTTAGAGTTCTGCTTATCTTACTGTTGATGTGTTTTGTGCACACAAATCAAACTTATGGGATATCTGAGTTTACACTTTATAAATAAAAAAAATGTCAGACAATAAAAATGAAGCAACAGTTTTCTCTATGGCCTGTTTTTGTTTAAAAACTACATATTGTCATAAAAAATACATATGAAAACATCAAGATTAATCACAACTAGGTCTTCACAATAAAATCAATAATTTATCGATATTGCGATATTAGCTTTTGCAATACGCGTTTCGCAAAAGACAGGGTTAACCGCGATAAATGGTTACCATAAATATTCACAATCATGCATAGACAGAGAAACCATGATATTTCTAAAATGCCCTAGTGCACACTACCAGAAAGGTAGACAATTATTCTTTGTTGTGTTTGCCTGACAAGTTCCAACCCGCCTCCTATTGAGATAACTTGAAGTATAACTTACGTTTACTTTTATTTAAATAAAACTGTTGCAGTGAAATGGAAATGATGTATTAGTTATTATTATTATTATTAATATTTCCATGTATTTTTCTTAGTTTTTTTTGTTGTTTTGTGATACACAAATATCAAATTGAAACAAAACTGAGGTTTAAACCTGAGGAAAGTGAATCATGCATCCCTAGTCAGTATGTCCTGAAAACAAACCTTAGTTAGTGGTCCAACCAACCTTTCCTCTCACCAGTGAGATCATGTCTGGATCTATAGTCATAAAAAAAGCAGGTCAGGAAAAATCAAATTTGCTTTACAGTTACAAAAGGCTCTTTTTCCACATATACGCTACTTTTTTTCTCATTTCACTCAAAGATGTCTGAACATTCATGTGCAAACGTGTACTAATAGTTAAAAGTGTCTTTTTAGGTTAAAGTTTTTGTCTTCAAAGGTTTGTAAATTGGTTAATTTGGTTCTGTATTCGCAAAAAGTATTTTTAAAATGGTGAACACACAGAGATTATTTACATTTTACAGCATTTATGTTTCACTCAGTTGCATTTTTGTAAAGAAAAACATATTTTGACTATTACTGTCATGAGAGTTTTGAATAATATTGAATTTATTACATTAATTGATATGAATTCAACTGATTTACCAAAAAAAGGCAGATAGATTCTTGTTCGACATGTCCCTTCTGTGTGGACATTTTTAAACTACAGTTTATACATCTCCCACAGACATAACTTAATGTTTGTGTGTTATTAGAGCAATACACCAAACAAATAATAAACATCAAGTAAACAAACGTAACAGTGAAATGAGGTTATGCTGACAGCTTGGTAATGTCTCTTGGCAAAGGCTTCCTCATTTAAGACAGTGGAATTTCATTTAGCCTTGTATATAGGCCCATTTATTTGTTTGTTTTATACTGTTGTCTCCAAGCCAATATGTTTGACTGTAAGGCACTGGCTGAGGTCATTCTTCTTGCACTGTCTTCTTCTCTCATACCCTGGGAGGCAGTACGAGATAGGGCAGATCCGCCCCCTCTGTGGAGGAGGGCATAGCACTGAGTCACTCATCCTCCCTCGAACCAGAAAGAGAGAAAACACTGAGACGTGGAGGAGAGATAAAGCAAGTAAATAAGGCAAGGTTCACTTCTTGAATGAGATGTGTGTGCAGAGCGGGCGCCTTGCCAGGGGTGGGAGGTTTTCGGGAGGGCCGCTATGTGGAGGTGGGCTCTCAATGTGCCGCTTTCAGCAGTTTGGAGGGGCAAGGGAATGGCCTCCGACCCCATCTGTTTCCTGAAGATAGGCCCTGATGGGGTTGAGTGCTCAGAGAGGGCATGATATCCTGACAAAGGGCAGATCTTCCAGCAAAAACAACAGACAGGGGGAAGAGAGAAAGACACTTAGATTTGTCAGCCGAAGGAGAGTACAGAGGTTGGTTCCTGGAAAGAGCTCTTGCTTTTCCTCTGTCCCTCTCATAAATCTTTGCAGTTTCCTCTTGTTTTTCCCATTCCCCGTAGTGGCCTTTTGACACAGATTTTTTTTTCTTTCAAAAGGGAACGGGATTACGTTGTTATTTAGCTTAGGAAGTGCAAAGCACTTGGAGTTCAGCGATGGGAAGAAGTGGCCTGTAACCCTTTGAACCTGTGGAAACAGTTGTTCTGCGTTTTCCATTCTTATCATTGTACAGTGAACCAATGGATTGGAATGCAACCATTAACACAGGCACTGTTTAAATCTGACCTCTCAGAGGACAGGGGCTGTTTCATCAGCTGCCTTTTTTACCGCGATCGTCTAGCCTTGAAATTAAAGACTCAAGGAAAACTGGGATTTTAACATATTCTTGTTGGATCTTTCTGATGACGACTGACATTTATAAAGAAAGTTACATAAAAATTATATTTCTGAGGATTTCTTTATTCAGTTTGTTGTGAATAAAAAAAGTACAGTTGGAAAAAGATTGTATTTGCTACGGAGAAAAAACAATGGATGGACAAGCTCCCTGCTTGAAGACTAGATCCATGTATAGGATATATACTGTATATATATAGAATTCATTCCCGTGGTCATAAATGTAGATGGTGGCTTTCAGGTGGCAGTTGGGTGGCACTTGGGTGGCAGTCAGGTGGCAGTCGGGTGGCAGTTGGGTGGCTATCGGGCAGCTTTCAGATGACAGTCAGGTGGCAGTCAGGCAGCTGCCAGTTGTGCGTGATTTTTATATATCTTGGGATACCAGGTAGCCAGTGACATTTGATATGGACAGCCACCTTCCAGAGACATTAACACGTTGTCCAATCAGAGCTTCTGTCGGCTGGCAATTTAGCTGTGGCCACCCAGTTTAGTTTAGTAATTTATCAGGACAGTGTACAAATACATTAAGCTTAAAAAGCAAAGATGCTTGCAACAAATTGTAGCCTAAAAGCTAATTTGTAGTCCTTTTACAAAACAATACATTATGGTTAAGCCCTATATAATTCCACTGTTGCCCTATTTCGTAAAGGTATCTTTTTTTTTTAATAATTCGTAAATGTCATAAATGTAGATGGCGGCAGTCAGATGGCATTCAGACGGCAGTCAGGGGGAAGTCAGGCGGCCGTAAGGTGTGCAGAATGCCCTGCTTTTTATATACCCCTGATCTACGGGGCGGCTGGTGGCACTTGATATAGACTGCCACCATTCAACCTCGAAATGTGCCTGGGTAGCCGCTGACCATCCACTTTGAGAGAAAAATTGTCCGTTTTTTGTAAAACTTTTTCTTAAAACTTTCGCGACCATCTGCCAAATTTGCTAAAAAAAAAAAAAACTAGCATTTAGGTCACTACGCAATGACATTTTGGTATATGTGACTCAAGTCTGAGCTGGCATCTGGCTCCAAACTGTACAGCTGGACAGAAAGAAAATGAAAGAAAAAAAAACTGTACGGCTGGATGGCTCCAATATTGCTCGCCATTGTTTAGTTGAGGTCAGGTTGAGGTGTGTGAGGTGCTGTAAGCTAGCAGGAGAGCATGTAAACAAATAGCTTAGTTATGGGTGATGGTATGTGGGGGTGGGGTTGCTCTGCGCATGAGGGAACTTTCTAATGAACTAGTGCCACTCTGCAGAAACTATGTCCTAGAAAATGACATGTTTGGAGATTTTGGCTAAAAACGGCATAATCATAATTAGAAAACCACTAGGAACGGTTCTGAAATTGATCAAAAGATGATCAGAATGGGACTTCTGTTCATTGTGTCCTCTCCTCCTGACACCTTCATCCATCCACATTACGATCCCTTATAGCTTATCAAACAACATTCAGACAAAATTGGTAATTATGCATATTTTATAACCTATTGACTAAAGTTCTGAAAGTCGCACGTTTCATAGAAATAATCAATTTTGCAGCCGAGTTCCCAACAGCTATGTATAGCTGTGGTCTAAGTTGTAATTGAATCTTTTCTGTCTTTCTTGATTCTCCTTTTTTTTTCCTTTTCTTAATGTATTCAGCTCCACAAAGTGTTCAGGACTAAGAGAAATGTTCTAATTTACCTCATGCAGGGCTTACATCCTAAGTACACCCATTGTCTTGTGTTGGCTTTAAATGTCACAGAGACTGTGTTTTGAGTCACAGTGGGCTAAGCCATTACACGGCCACATACAAGGTTAATTGTGGTAAAAGTATTTTCACTTTTTCTTTTCTCTAATTATGCTTTAAACTGCATATTTAAATGCAACTTTTCATATAACACCTAAGGAGAGGTATTGTTTCCACTGAAACTGATGAAGAAAAAAAAAGACCTAAACCACACGGAAATATAAATTCACACACCGCAAACTTATAATAACTATGACAAATAACACCATAGTGGTCCTTTTTTAATTAAATAAGAAGCCAAATGTGTTTTATATTTAAGTTCTGTAGCTTTTTGCACTAACAGACCATTTCTTTTGTGTGTGTCTTTTGAAATAGGTGTTGCTGATCTGGAGGATGACCCATCGTGTTCCTGGCCTGCATCATCTCCTTCCAGTAAGGATCAAACTTCCCCCGGACACTGTGAAGACTACGATTTTGGGGAGGAAGAAGGAGGACCTGGTCTGCCGTACCCATGTCAGTTTTGTGACAAGTCCTTCAGCCGCTTGAGCTTCCTGAAGCGGCACGAACAGAGCCACGGCGACAAACTCCCTTTCAGCTGCACCTTCTGCAGCCGCTTGTTCAAACACAAGCGCAGCCGAGATCGTCACGTCAAGCTACACACCGGCGACAAGAAGTACCACTGCGGAGAGTGTGACTCTGCCTTCTCTCGCAGCGATCACCTCAAAATCCACATGAAAACCCACGCCTCCAACAAGCCCCACAAGTGCCCCGTGTGTCGCCGCGGCTTCCTCTCCTCCAGCTCTCTCCACGGCCACATGCAAGTGCATGAGAGGGGCAAAGATGGCAGCAGCTCCAGCTTTTCCCGCGGCGAGGATTGGAAACTGAAAGAAACCCGGAAGTGCAGTCGTTGCGAGGAAGGCTTTGATGTTCCGGAGGAGCTTCAGAGACACATCGCAGAGTGCCACCCCGAGTGCTCTCCATCCGAGGATGGTGGTCTGGGCGCGACCTTGCAGTGCATCTATTGCCACGAGCCCTTCAGTGATGAGGGCACCCTGTTGACCCACATTGACCAGGCCCACAGCAGAGATAGGAAGGGGCACATCTGTGCTATCTGCTCCGAGCACTTTCTGTCCGTCGAGGACCTCTATGCTCACATGGACATTCACCAGCTCCCTGAATCTAGTAACCATAGTAACAGCCCTTCTTTGCTTACAGTAGGTTACACCTCTGTATCCAGCACCACTCCTGACTCTAACCTCTCCGTCGACAGCTCTACAATGGTGGAGACAGCACCGCCTGTTCCCAAGACTAGGGGAAGGAGAAAAAGAGCAGCTCAGAACACGTCGGACATTGGAGGACGATCCTCCAAACAACCAAAAGTCTCCTACAGTTGCATCTATTGCAATAAACAAGTATTCTCCAGCCTGGCTGTTCTGCAGATTCACCTAAGAACCATGCACATGGATAAGCCAGAGCAAGCTCACACATGCCAGTTTTGTTTGGAGGTTCTGCCCTCTCTACTAAATTTAAACGAACATCTCAAGCAGGTTCACAACGCAGAAGACCATGCTGCCCTGTTAGCCAGTCTGCCTGACGCCCTGCTTCAGTGCAACTTCTGCCCTGAAGTGTTAAGCGACCTGAACGCTCTCCAGGAACACATCCGCTGCTCCCATGGCTTCCCCAGCCCCGTTGCTAAAGAGAGCAACGCCTTCTTCTGCCCCCAGTGCTTCATGGGGTTCTTGACAGAGGCGACCTTGGAGGAGCATGTTCGTCAGACACATTGTGATGGCGGAAGCCTCCGATTTGACTCTCCTTTGGCCGTAACTCCCAAGGAGCCCATAGTGGAGGTGTACTCCTGCTCGTACTGCACTAACTCCCCGATATTCAACAGCGTGCTAAAGCTTAACAAGCACATTAAGGAAAACCACAAGAACATTCCTTTGGCTCTGAACTACATCAACAACGGAAAGAAATCCCTGCGGACTCTCAGTCCATCTTCGCCAATATCAGTGGAGCAAACGACCATCCTGAAACAAGGCAGCTCAGCTTCACGCACGACCAGTGAGTTCATATGCAACCAGTGTGGAGCCAAGTACACAAGTTTAGACCTTTTCCAGACCCACCTGAAGACTCACCTGGATGGTCTGCAGCCTCAGCTCACGTGCCCACAGTGTAACAAAGAGTTCCCCAACCAGGAATCCTTGCTGAAGCACGTGACGATTCACTTCACCATTACCTCCACCTATTATATCTGTGAAAGCTGTGACAAGCAGTTTACGTCCGTGGACGATCTGCAGAAGCACCTGCTCGACATGCACACTTTTGTGTTTTTCCGCTGCACCCTTTGCCAGGAAGTGTTCGATTCCAAGGTCTCCACCCAGCTCCACCTGGCCGTGAAGCACAGCAACGAGAAGAAGGTGTACCGTTGTACGTCCTGCAACTGGGACTTCCGGCATGAGACTGATCTCCAACTGCACGTCAAACACAGCCATCTGGAGAACCAAGGCCGCGCCCATCGTTGCATATTCTGTGGGGAGTCTTTTGGCACAGAGGTGGAGCTGCAGTGCCACATTACCACCCACAGCAAGAAGTACAACTGTCGCTTCTGCAGCAAAGCCTTCCACGCCATTGTCCTCCTGGAGAAGCATTTGAGAGAGAAGCATTGTGTGTTTGAAGGAAAGACGCCAAACTGTGGTGCCAACGGCTCCGCTGTAAACAGTGGAGACGGCCAACCTAAAGAGGACGCGGAGCTGCAAGGTCTTTTAACCAACAGCCATGGACCTGGAGCAGCCGGCGGATCTGTGGTGGAGTCTCAAAACAGCCACGACGGAAGCGAGGAAGAGGTGGACTCTGCTGAGCCGATGTATGGCTGTGACATATGTGGAGCGTCATACACCATGGAGTCGCTCCTCACCAACCACCAACTGAGAGATCACAACATCCGCCCCGGTGAGAGTGCAATGATAAAAAGGAAAGCTGAAATGATCAAAGGCAATCACAAGTGCAATGTTTGTTCCCGCACCTTCTTTTCCGAGGCCGGACTGAGGGAACATATGCAGACCCACCTTGGGCCAGTCAAACACTACATGTGTCCCATCTGTGGGGAGCGATTCCCTTCCTTGCTCACTTTGACGGAGCACAAGGTCACTCACAGCAAGAGTCTGGACACCGGCAGCTGCCGTATTTGTAAGATGCCTCTGCAGAGCGAAGAGGACTTCCTGGAGCACTGCCAGATGCACCCCGACCTGAGGAACTCCTTAACCGGTTTCCGTTGTGTGGTGTGCATGCAGACCGTCACCTCCACACTCGAGCTCAAGATCCACGGCACTTTTCATATGCAGAAGACCGGCACCATGACCGCCAACCAGCCAATGGTTCGCACCAACACCCTCTCCCAAAACCAGCAGCCGCACCTCGCCCAAAAGTTTTTCAAGTGTGCCTCATGCCTGAAAGATTTCAGGTCCAAGCAAGACCTAGTCAAACTGGACATCAATGGACTGCCTTACGGACTGTGTGCGTCCTGTGTGACAGCCGCCGGCTCCACGAGCTCCAGTCCAACCGTGAACGGAGGACGGCCGCAGCAACACGGGGGAGCCACCACTCCAGCAACAACCACTGCTGCGTGGGTGCAAGGAGACAGTCTCAGCCCCGGTGAAGGAAAAGGCAAAGCCGTCTCCTCGACATCCTCGTCCTCGTCCACAACTTCATCGTCTGCGGCCAAGACTCGCTGTTCCAGCTGCAATGTGAAGTTCGAGTCGGAGGCGGAGCTGCAGAACCACGTTCAGACGGTGCATCGGGAGCAATCGGCGGACAGCAACAGCGGGCAGCTCAAGACTCCCCAGGTGTCCCCCATGCCCCGATCCAGTCCCTCGCAAACCGAAGAGGTAGGATTTGATTCAAATTCAGGAAGTCACATAGCAATTTTGGTGTTATTTGATCCCTCTGTTTCTCCTATTTGTAGAAGAAGACATACCAGTGCATCAAATGCCAGATGGTTTTCTACAGTGAATGGGACATCCAAGTTCATGTGGCCAACCACATGCTGGGTAAGAGTCAACCTTTTTTATTTATTTATTCTGGTTTCTGTGCAACAAACTCAGCGCTTCTGTAATTTGCCAACATTTCAGTAAAATTGAGCTTTAATTGTGCGTGTCATGGAAACAGCACAGAAATCCTTTCTTACACTATACTGATTTTTTTTTTCTTTTTCTTCCCCGTTTTTTATGGGATGAATCACATTTCAAAGATTTCAGTGATACAGTATATGTAATAATGTATTTGACCCTGTCTCACTCAGGCTCACAAGTTTCTGGATCACATCACCAAATAGGTGGAATAATTTGAGTATTTTAACCATTTAATGCATCCCCAGTGTTGTGCTTTCATAAACCGACCAGTTTCATTTCTACATGCATGTGAATGGTTTATTACTGTGTGTGTGCATGCTCGCAACACAGAACCTCTGCTCCAAGAGAATTTTTTAGTAAATTGTAAAAAAATAAATAAATATTTGTTTCTTTAAATTTTTAAAAAATTCTAATCAATTTTGCCAAAAAGATTTTTTGTTTTTGTTATTTTCGTATTTTTCCTATGTTTGCAGTCATATTTTTGATATTTAAAGGTGTCAAATCAAGTGAAAAATCGAGTTTCCATTGAAGCTATAAATACTTTTTCTTGGATTTTTAAGCAGAGGGTGTAAATGTAAGGCCATGCTTCCAAACGTCCGCATTTTTGGTTGCCAAGAATAATTTATAGAGAGGAGACAATAGAAAAACAGGTTTTCCTGCCTGCAGTAAGTAGGCATCTGAATTCCGCTCTCACGTTCCTTTCTTCATTCATTTATTCAGCTCGTTTGGCGGCTCTTTCATTACACTGCATTATCTGTTGTCTTCAGTGGGAGAGAGACTCATTGATCTGGAACCAAACCGCCTCTCTGTTTGGGACACGCTTCTAGGCGCAGGTGAATTTAAACACGGTAGGCAATTCTATCAGGACCGGTAGGCAATTCTATCAGGGACCCACTGTTTGTGCATAAGCAGTCAGAAGCATGTGATTTGTGATTTTGATTCTGTGGCGTATTTGCAAAAGAGGGAGATGAGCTGAGAGTGTGTAGGTGTGTGTTTTGTATTCATCTTTGCGATCTGCTCACCCACTAGTCTACTGGGGGTGCCTAATACAGTACCATGCCAGCATTAGTCCTTTCTCTAGCAAAGGCAGGCACGGAGCACACTGGGAGGGTAGAAAACAAACCCCCCTACTGGTTATTTTATGTCTTTCAGCCGCACAAGCACACAGTTCCTTCATAATAGTGGAATTCAGACAGCTTAAGATAACAGGAGGATAGGTGATTGGGTTATTGTCTGATGTTTTACTTCTCTGATATGCTGTTGCTTAGTATTCAAGATGAGACTGGTTTTCCTTTGTGATCTTAAAAATGGGGAGAAAACAAAACTAATCAGGATGTGATGTCAAGCTGAAGAAATTGTACCTGAAAAGGAAAAAAAGCTCTAAAATCTTTAGAGTCCCCTTATGAAAGTGTTTTTATTGAAAAAAAAACATTCCCAGTAGTGTTTTAATTATGATTATGGAGTTTTTAACCAAAATCTCACAACTTAAATGTCTTTAAAAGACATCTGAAGCCTCTGTTTCCAAAATCTCCTCTGGGGGGGCGTGGCTTTTGGAGCTCCACCCCTGTCTGATCATGATAGCTCTGTGTTTTGCCAGCGTAAATCTTCACCGCTGCTACTTGAAAATGTCCAGCTGTATCGTTTTGATCTGGATGTCAGCTCAGACGAGGAAGTGAAGATCTTCATGGACTGAACTTCCTCCAAAATCCTGATTCTTTCTCCTTCCAGTTCACCAAAGACTCTTTTAGCTAATTCTCCAATGTTTATTGACGTTGCTGTGATCAATACATTCAATCATTGGTTTCTCAGAGCAGAGTTCTTGCTAAAATAATGAACGCTAACATCAAAATGGCCTTTCAAGGCTTTACAATCCTTTACAACTGCGGTCAAATTGTTCGCATTTCCGTGGTCACATCACAAGAGTCTTGCAGAGATTTTTCCAATATTGTATGAAACTCACACAAAAATCCAGTGATGGCGGATTTGACCACGGAAATACGAACGGCGGCTCATTTGACCTCAATCAATGGGAAGATGTCTTCTTTTCTTCTCCAGCACCTGAGCTAAACACGCTAGCCGGACCAGGGAGGGGTTTAGTGCATGTATGGATGTAAAGAAGGATCATTAATTCAAACAGAGTCCATCTATGACAGTTTGATTTAAAAGGAGAAATACTCGGAAATGCAAAAACAAAACGATTTCTTATTACATTTGTTCTCTTTCATAAGAAAAATGCCACACATACATGTTAAAAACTCAAAAAAACATGATTTGGTAGCCAATTTGAGCCAAAAATTTCCCCTCCAAAACCCCTCAAAACTTCTTTACAGAAAAAGGGGACACTTTCTCCTTTTAATGGCCATCTGCACAGGAGAGGGGAAACAGGGGGTCGGGGTCATCTCCGCTCAGCTGTCAGCATTATTAGCGTAGGTAATGGAGCAGACGCTGGATTCATAGGGGTGTTGTTTTCATCCAAGCCCCGCTCCGCGGTGTCAGCTGACACTGATAACTCTATATATAGTGATGTGCCATGACATAACTATAGTGCTAAGAGTATGGAACAACAAAACCTGAGCCCCGCTCACCCAGACCAGTCCTTATTAGCCACGCTGGTAATACAATAGTCTCTCCACACCAAGTTCAGCCAGCCTCCACCTTCACCTCCTCCCATCTGGCTGGAGTCGCTGTTCCTGCCTCTTCTGTACGGCTGCCAGCGGATGTTAACGCATTGATATTGGTTCAAACATAATAAAGCAGCTTTGGTGGCTGAGCTATTCGACATTTGCGATCATAATGGCGGTAAATGAAAGAGAAGAAAGGTGGCTGCAGAGGAGTGAACGGCCCCACGTGTCTTAAGATGGAGGCTGCAGCCTGCTAGGGCCCAGATGGATCAGTACACATTTGCTGTACAGCTGGCCGCTCTGTTTGGGGACCTGGTGTGATACTCCTATGGAGAAAAAAATGTTATCGCCACCATCCAAGGAGCAATTTAATAGCAGGCCAGAAGACAGCTGGCCACTCTTTAGTTTAGAGTTTTTTTGGCATGGCACACTTACAGAAATGAGGGTGTCCGATTTTTCTCCAGAGACACACAGATTTATACAGCTTTCAGCTGTTGAGGTCACTATTAGTCCTTTAATTCTTTTTTCCACTGGATTACGAAATTTCCCTTTACTTATTCTAATCCGTGGAAAGGAAATATGTGCACTTTTAAAAATTCTTTTTTTTCTTTTATTTTTAAAGAGGACCTTTGAAGGTCTTCCAGTGACACAAAAGCCTGTTTGGTTTTACCAGCATGCCATCATGCCACCCCATTGCTTCACTTTGACCCCAGTGTAAACTATGACATTTGGAGCCTCAAGGGGGGGCCACGTTTGGCCCATTTATCGCTCTGTTTCAAAAGTCCCTGTGTGGAGTTTCAGAACCCTGACATGTTTTGAAGCGTTTTTGAAGGTGAAAAGGGATTTTGATTTCCTGTTATGTCTGTTTTGAATCTAACTCTCAAAGAGAAAGACAACCCAAAGAAATAAAAAATATCCAGACTACATCTCAGACGAGTCTTTCTGGGGTCACCTCTACGGATTTTTTTGGGCCGGTGACAGCGCCGAACTTGAAGCCAAATCAGGGAGGAGCCTTCTCTCTCAGAGAGGAGCCGGTGGCCCGGTCGGCCCAGGCAAAGGGGGGCACCGGAGGGGTGGAAAGGTTTGGGGGCGGAGAGGGAAAGGCACATTTGCTGTACAGCTGGCCGCTCTGTGTGAAGCGAGCACTGTGGGCCGGAGCAGAGCTGGAGAAAAGAGCGGGTGAGGACTGGAGGCCTTAAGCTCTCCTTTTTCCTCCTGCTCAACGTCCCCCTTGTCTACCATCTCCATTTCCTTTGTCTTGATATCTGCATTTTCATATTAAGAAAAAAGGAAAAAAAGCATGCTGTGCTGCCTGTTAGTGGAGAAACCAACAGGAGGCACAATGTAACCGTGTTAGGAGCCGTTAGCATTGTTTTGTCTCCCACTAAAAGCCTAAATTATCCATGACACATGTCCTCTTGTCTTGTCCTCCTAGTGCACATGTGTCAAAGTCAAGGCCCAGGGGCCAGATCCGGCTCTCCAGATCATTTTATTTTATTTTATTGTTATTAATGGCCCAACGTTATCCTGCGCTTATTTCTAACTTGTATCATTTTGATAAAATATTTTTTAAGGAGAGAAAAATATTGTTTTTTTTAAGGTTTAAGTTGATTAATTATGGAATAATATTCCTGCCTTTTTATTATTCAAAATTATGCTAAAAAGTTTTTAAAGGTTAAAAAATTGACATTATGCTAGCTTTTTGGACTATTTTGGCATTTAATAAGATTTTTTTAGGCTATCTTGGAGTTTAGCTAATATTTCAGCTACATGCTAACTTGGCTAATTTAGGCTTCTATTTTATTTATTATTTATTTTTGCTGTTTCTGAGTTTTGCTAATATTTTAGCTGCATGCTAACTGTTTTGGC
Source organism: Oryzias melastigma (assembly GCF_002922805.2). Classification (NCBI taxonomy): domain Eukaryota; kingdom Metazoa; phylum Chordata; class Actinopteri; order Beloniformes; family Adrianichthyidae; genus Oryzias; species Oryzias melastigma. The sequence continues at coordinate 8,546,725 of NC_050528.1, forward strand.
TAATTTAGGCTTCTCTTTCTAGTTTTTTTTATGCTGTTTTGGAGTTTAGCTGATACTTCAGCTACATGCTAACTGTTTTGGCTGATTTAGGCTTCTCTTTTTATTTATTTATTTATTTATTTATTTTGCTGTTTCGGAGTTTAGCTAATATTTCAGCTACATGGTAACTATTTTGGCTAATTTAGGCTTCCCTTTTTAGTTTTTTTTTTTTTTTTGCTGTTTTGGAGTTTAGCTAATATTTTAGCTGCATGCTAGCTAGTTTGGCTAATTTAGGCTTTTTAATTTTTTTTTTTTTAGAAAAGTTTTGAAGTTTAGCTTTCAGCTAAATGCTACCTGTTTTGGCTAACCTAGTTTTTTTTTTCTTAGTTATTTTTTTGACTAATTTGTCATTTAGCTAATATTTTAGCTGGTTATCAGCTTCAGTGTTTTCAGCTATCAGCTTCAGCGCTTTTAGCTATCAATTTCATCATCTTTAGCTATTAGCCTAGCATCTTTAGCGGCCAATTTCAGCTTATAGCATTCACACTAACATTATTGCAGATAATGCTATGTATCTAGTTTATTATTATGTTAAAAAGTTACAGTTTTAAAGTTTTAAAAACGTAATTTTAGTGTGTCGAATAAATGTTTATCCTTTTCGGCCCACAACCTAAGGTGTGTTTTGGATTTTGTACGACCGAGTTTGACACCCCTGTCCTAGTTTATGTTGATTATATGGTCTGTCAGATGGAAACACTTTTTATTTCCCAATTTTTCCCAACTCTTTGTTTCTTCCCCCATAATCCTCTTCGATGAGGGATCTTTGATGGTGTTCCCACAGTTTGGAGGACAGAATGCGCACACATGTAATCTGTTAACAAACATGACCAAACGTTCCTCATTTGACTCCTAGGGGGCTGGATCAGAGTCAGAACTCAATAAACAACACGGCGCAGGAACAAGATCAATCTTATGAAATAAATAAAAAGAACAGATTTGGACCAGCCACTGGAAATAAAAGAATCCATGTGTGCCATGAACAGAGTGTGATATCTGCCTGCTTGTATTAATTGGTGATTAATAACGCCTCTCTGTTCGTTAGCATAGTCACCTCCCGTGCAGCCAAGTGTGTTGCTGCTAATATGCAATTATGCGCACCTTACTGCTCGTTACATTATACCTCTCCCTGACTAATGCGCGGTCCATGAGGAGAATAGAAATCAGAGCAAGCCGCAAAAAAAAAAAACACCCATCAATAAGATCCTCACATTCTTTGTGTTACTTGGCAGTCTGGGTGGAGAATCAAAAAAAAATAAAAAAAAAAGAAGTTTCTTACAAATTCCTGGATGTAACCAGGAGACTGCATTAAAAGTTTTACAGCTTCGCAGAGGCTGCTTTGCTCTTCCTGGTGTTTTTTTGTTGTAAAGCAGAGGTAATTGACATCACCATGGGGATGGTCTGTTGCTAGGCCAGACAAGCTCAGTCTGATGTGGTCCTTATCTATTGATTTTCCTGACATTTCCCCACACCTCACAGAGTAGGCCAACATGTGTGAAAATATCTGATGCTCTCAGTTCATACAGCCTGCTTGTACAAACTCCGGGCGAGCTCCTGCTGCCCCTCATTGCATTGCAATTGGCTGGCTGGAGCAAAGCTCCCTTCGCCGATCAGTTGTTGACTTAGCCGCGGAAATCTGGAAAACAGTCGTTTGGATGTAAAACTTCTGGAGAGTTCTGTGAGTAACCTGGATAAAAGGAAGTCTCTGCCGCTATGTTTTATTGATATACAGGAGGGATGTCTCATTTAGTGTTAATGCCAACCCTTGTTCTAAAGTGAAACCCATAAATACTGGATGATCAGAATTAACCTCTTCAATACTCCGCCTCCCCGACGGTCACAAAGGCTGGAGGTGCACGTGCACCCCTGGTCTTCTGGGGTTGCTTAGCAGTCTAACTGGGGGGTGGTGGTGGTGCTGGTGGGGGGGCTTATGGGAGAAGTGCAAACAGACAATCCTGCCTTAGTAAAGGTCAGAGCTCCAACCTACACCTCTCAAATCCCAGTCTGGCTCTCCTGGGTCCAAAGTTTCAGGCGTGCCTGGAGATGCTTGCGGTAAGCGAGACTTGCAGTGAGAATAAAGTGCTGCCCCGCTGCTGAACCGCATTGCTTTTAGAGGTTGTCAGCACCAATAGTCGTGTGACAAATCTGATCTAACTTTCTGTAGTGGCTTTTACACGGCGTGTTTTCGGGACGACAAGCGCGTCGCACCGCTACTTATGTGCAGCTGACCTGGAAAGACTTCCTCGTGTTATTCTCAAAGCAAAGGCGTTAAAGTCCCCCATGACAATTTTTATTAAAAAAAACGTTCCCAGTAGTGTTTTAATTATGATTCTGAAGCTTTTAACCAAAATCCTTCAACCTAAATGTCTTAAAAAGCCATTTTTCTTGTTGATCTGAAGCCTCTGTTTCCAATAGCTCCTCTAAGGGGGCGTGGCTTTTGGAGCTCCTCCCCTGATTCCCCCCACGTCTGATTATGATGGCTCTGTGTCTCGCTAGCGTAACTCTTCAATCAAAACTCTTGGTCTTTCATTGATTTACAATCCTTTATAACTGCGGTCAAATGAGCCGCCGTTCATATTTTCGTGGTCAAATCAAGAAGCTCCGTAGAGTCTTGCTGAGATTTTCCAGTGTTCTCAGTCCTGCTACCATAAGTATTGTATGAAACTCTCACAAACAATCCAGTGACAACTCATTTGACCGGAGTCAATAGGAAGATACCATCTTCTCTTCTCCAGCACCTGAGCTAGACACGCTAGCCGGGCCAGATGAGGGGTTTAGAGCATGAGCTGTTGTGACGTAAAGAAGGCTCATTAATTCAGAGTCTGTCTACGAAAGTTTGATTAACAGCAATTTAAAAGGAGAAATTCTTGGAAATGCAAAAACAAAATGATTTCTTATCACATTTGTTCTCTTTCATAAGGAAAAATGCCACACATACATGTTAAAACTCAAAAAACAGGATTTTCATCGGAGGGGGACTTTGAGAAACTTGTTTTAGTCTCTTTATGGAGCGTCTTTCTAAAGTATCATGTTACGATTGACCATCCTCATCAAACTTTGGCTGCGTGAATGGCAGGCGGGGGAGGAGAAGGGAGCGGGAATACGGTTCTGAAAGGGCCCCCCAGCGTCAAAGCCTTAATAATCATGTGAGCAGCGCTGGACTTCATTACCCTCCTGTTCGACAGGCCGAGTGCCAGCGTGGATTGCTGGCTGGCTGTGGCAAGGTCAACGGCGGAGGAAAAACCAGTTACTGTGTTACTCTGGAGCGGAATGGAGAGGGGCGGCCATCTGTCAGCTCGGGCCTGCCATACCCGCAGAGCAAATGGACACGGGCGGCCAGAGGAGAGGCCACAGACACCCATAGAGCTAAACCCAGTGAGCCTAACACTGAGGCACGGACAGAACGCCAGCCAAAGGGATGAGCTTTGATACCACTAAAGCACATATATGTGCACACAAAGAGAGGAGATAATGCGTTCCCTACGAAAAAAAGCAAAAATTGGCAGCTGGATCTGTTTATGTTTATGCCTTCTTTTAACTGTTGGACTCCAACAGGGTTTAGTCCAGATGGCAAACTATTTTACAAAATATTGGTTAAAAAAGTTTACTCCCACAATAAATGCTTTGGGTCAAAGTTTTCCTTCACGTTCGTGCAGTAAGACATGGTGGCATTCCTGAAGATGCTTATGGACTTATAAGTCAAACTCTTTTGATCTTTCACCTTCGTGCATATTTGTAAGCATCCAACCTTTTTTTTCTTCTTTAGAATGCCCTCTGGCTAAAGTGAAGGAACTTTGCGGAATGTTCCAAAACTCTTTTAATGGGTTTCAGGTGTTGTGGGCCACCAGCCAGACAGCCGGCACCCCCTACCAACTCCATGCTCGTTGTGTGATAGGACTCCCTGTTCTGCAGTTAAAACTGTTTATTGCACTGCTTTTTTTTCTCGATTACACACAAGATTTTCTCTTATATGCAAAAAAAAAAAAATTCAATTTCTCTAATATTGTTGTTTTTCTTAAAAATATTGCCTCATTGGGTCTTTAACATTTATAAAAGCAAACCCATCCACACACGCGTTTAAAGATCAGTCGCAGTCTCATTTGCATCCAACAACTCAGCTCCTCTAAAAGTTCCTGTTTGTTTTCCTCCCGCTTCCAAAAAGCACCGGGCCCCCCGGCTTCGGCATCAACAACACTCCGGAAAAAAAACAGGGAGATGGTCTTGGGCGATTCCCCTTGCGTTAATGAAAATCACACAGGAACCCCTGCGGATGAGCGTCCTATTAGTTTTTAGGGTTTTAATGTTGATATCGGGGGCTTATATATTTAATGTAGAATCGTCAGAAAGGAGCAGAGTTAGAAAGGAATTAGAGTACACCCAGGATTTAATTAAAGGGATCTATTTTCATCTTGTTAGAAAGAGATAATGCAAGCACTGCATGCATCATGAGCGACCAGAATAAGTGCAGCTTCCTGTAAACAGCTTAATATCCATAAAAGGAAAAAAACAGCAGAAAAACTGCAATATTTTGTCTTCATGTTGACGATTTTAACAGGTTGTTGTATCAATGACTAGAAAAATAATTGATTGGGTGATATATCGTGATACTGTACTTGTATCGATTTAAAATGCTGATATTTAATTAATTCATTATTTATGGGGGTCCTTCAGTGTCATACTTTGTTTTCCACTTTTTTCTTATACTTTCTTATAGTATTTTCTTGTGGAAACAGATATTTCTGTAGAACAAATATTTACCAATATATATATATATATATATATTTATAAAAATGACATGCAATTGCAGTAACTAAAGGGTAACCAAACCCAAATTAACTTTTTTTGGCTGTTGACCTTTATTAATGGAACTTTAAAAGTGCCAAATTTTTGACAAATTAGAATAAACTTGTTTAATTCTTGAATATATATTTAAAAAAAGACGTCTGTGTGCTGCCCTCCTACAGGTTGAATCAGGTATTACATTGGGATTTTCTGATTGGTCAAAACATTTAAGTTCCTCGTCATTTCAGAAGTCCAGAGTCATGATCTGCAGCTCCATTGATGATAAGAGTCCTGTACCCAAGCCCCGCCCTCTGACTGGATTTTTAAATTTCAGCTGTGGGCGGAGTCAGCCTTCAACTTCCCTGTTTGGTTACCCTTTAATATCCACTATAGGAAAAAGTAGAATATAATCTGTGCAATATTTTGTCTTCATGTTGACGTTTTAAACATATTTTTGTATCAATGACTAGGAAAAATCGATTTGGCGATATATCGCGATACTTCATTCGGCAATACTTGTATTGATTTAAAATGCTGACATGCCGATATTTTATCAGTTTATTATTTATTGCTGTCCTTTAGCGTCTTACTTATGTTTTCCACTTCTTTTTTCTTATACTTAAAAATATTTTATTGTGGAAACAGATATTTCTGTAAGACAATTTTTTCTTAATTTACCAAAATAAAAGCACCATACATTTTATTGGGTATAAACAACTTATATATGACATACAGTTGCAGTTTCAATCATTAAATAAAAATAAATGTTACCATTTTATTACAAAGTCATAGAAAAATTGTCAAAAAATGGTTCAAGTACAGTCTTGAGATATATCGCGATACGTATCGTGAGCCAAGTATCACAATACGTATCGTCAGACCTTTAAGTTGAAAAAAAAGAAGCAGAAGTCGGTTGAAGCAGAAGAAAGCCACTTCCATGTCTTCCTTGTGCCTTGTTCCACTTCCAGCGTGACGGGACAGTGTGAACGCCAAAGTGACACGGCCTCTTTGTCTCTCCATTTGTCCCACCGCCGCCTGGAGACGCAAACCTTAAGCCACTCACTTTCTGATTAATCTTTTAACATTTATAATTACTAATTAAGTTAGTAAGAGACTTTTAATGTAGTCCTCCTTCAATGGGGAGCAGAGAGGACAACAGATCATTAGCTTCAATAATGAACGCGGATGAGATAGATAATGGCCTATGATAGGTGAATACTGACAGTTGCATTAAATGAGGCGAGTATTTGGGAAATGCTGCATGCAGGAGCACTCTGCTGATGGAAAAGCAGAGGCAAAGAAAAAAAAAACTGTATATGTATGTGGATCAAAGTTCGTTTTAGGTGCCGTTAAACCCGACTGGTTTCCTGGAGATTGTGCTCTCCCTGATGTGGCCGGCGGATCTCATTATCGCGGCAGCACATTAGCGTCTGCATTATCCCGGTGGCTGTGAGTTGCTGCCCATTAAAGCAGTCATTCTGTCTCCCTTTATTTATTGTAATTTATTTATTATTTTACCTGCACGGCGATGCTGCCCTGGCACCGTCGACGAGCCTCCCCACTTTGGGGAAGGTGCTTATGCCATAATGATTATTATCATTAAGAAGATATTAATGTGCTTAGTGTTTGTGACCCAGCTGCTCATCGTGATCCGAGCGGCCGCCGGGACGAGGGCCGCTGCCAAAACGAAGGCCGCCGCCCACCTGTCCAGAGGTTTTCGGGGTTCACAGGAGTCACAGCTTCCTGAACTGACAAATGGAAGGAAATGAATCTCGCCACGCGGACTGATGTTGAACAGTCGCCGCCGAATGGAGGAATATTCCTGCCGCACCATTTCTGCGCACATGTTAATTATAGTTATGTGACTCTTCCGTGTGGGGAAAAGCATGTTTCCCTGCAGAGATCCAAGCCACATAATTATTCATTGGACTGGAATCTTGCTATTATTTCATGGCATTCCAGCAGCCGAGCACAGAAGGAATACTCCAAGCATTTGCATTGAATTACAATTTTATGAATAAGTTGTTTAATTGTCTTAATACGGCCTCTTTTTTGGGGGGGATCAAACTCACAGAGATAGATGGCTCCGTGCTGGAAGCACCACCTCTCACTTTCAAATTGCTGCTTCATTAGGGCTTGGAAAAGAAAGCCATAGTTACATTTAATCAAATGAATTGGTATGGCAGACCAGCATAATCAATCACAATCCTTATCCAATATGTTACATTCTGTAACTACCAAGCTGGCTTGGGGAAAAGTCAATTACGGCGCCTCTCTCTGCTCCTCTGCCAGGCTAGCTGTGAAGCTCACAGTCTTTTTCTATCCTCCCATTTATTTTTCCTTTTTGTTCCACCCGTTATTGTATGAAACATGGGCTGGGGGTTTGTTGTAGAGCACAACGTGCCATATTTGGAATAATCAAATTAAGTATTAATGATTTTTTTGCTCTCAGACTAACATTTGTGTTACACAGTGGGCTGCAGTCAGCGATCTTGTTCATATTTCATATGTTTTGTGTCCGCATGGGCCTGTTCTCACTTCAGTATGAAACCATTTGCCTTGAAAGTCGAAAGTTCCTATAGTAAACTGCATTAACGCGCACATACGAACACTGCAGGCATGCTCATCGCTTCATCTATCCGTATTTCTCCCATTTCACTTTATGTTTTTTTCCCCGCCCCGCACACAATCAGCATGCTCTCCGTGACATGGAAGTGAAGCACGCGCTGGCACACGCGCACAAGGTAGCTCGGTTGGTGGGGGCCACGGCTGCAGCTCTTCTGCGCAGTCCCTCAGTGGCTCTCGGGGCTCGGCTGCCAGTTGTTTGCCAGCGTCTCCGGGTGGAATTCATTCAAATTAAAGCGGTGGAATGAGGCCCGAGTCCCAGAATGCCTCGTCCCTCTCCTTCATCAGCATTCCGCCGATGAGAGTAATTAAAGCAGAAATTAATTCTGCTGTAAGCAGAGGAGCCACAGAATAACTGATATTAGAGGCTGGATGATGAATGCTTGGCATCAAGGGAAATCTCAGGAGAGAAGAGGAAAATTCACAGATCTTTCTTTTCTTTCTTTTTCTCTTGCTTTCTTTGTTTCTTTGTGATTGTATCGTTTGTGTTGCTCAATGTCTTTTTCATATTTGTTTCTTATTTTTGCGATTCTTTCATCCTGTGTGGCGGCGTTTGTCCTTGCTACAAAGAGCCGGAGATGTTGGCTGTAAGCATGACAGAAGGCTTTGCCACTAAGCCCTCTTTGCTTCGTAACAGTATTTCACATTCTGTCAGCGCTGCTTCTTTGCTTTTCAGTTAACGGGCATATTAGGGTGGCGCAAATGCTAGTTGTGTGAATGCTTAGTAAGCTTTCATACGATAGTCGTCCTCCTGCTCCTTTCCCCACGTTTTTTGGCACGTAAAAATTCAATCACACTTTCAGCGATTTCAGCAATATTTGTATCAAAACATTCAGCATGTTCAGGATATTACTGCTTTTATTTTTGCTTTTCATAAACTTGATATTTTTTTTTAAATATTGATCAAAAAATGCCCCATAGGAAATTAATGAGAGTCTTTAAACTTCAAAATTTTAAGTAGATTAGTAACAAGCCTTTACATATATTCATGGACTATGTTTTCATCTTTTATAGTAGCTAATATTTTAGCAATATGCTAGAATTTTTGGTTGATATTTTATATACTGGGTTTTTTTAGGTTAATTTAGAGTTTAGCTTCTATTTTAGCCACAAGCTAACACGCTTTTGACTTATTTAGTTTGCTGAGGAACTTTAGGCTATTTCAAAGTTTAGCTAGTATCTAAGCAACAAGCTAGCTTTTTTGTTAATTTGGCATCTACTGAGGTTTTTTATGTTATTTTGGAGTTTAGCTAATATTTGAGCAACATGCTAACGTTTTTTGGCTAATTTGTTATCTACTGGACTTTAACAGGATAATTTAGAGTTTAGCATCTATTTTAGCAACAGGCTAACATTTTCTTACTTATTTAGTTTACTGAGAAATTTTAGGCTATTTTGAAGTTTGGCTAATATTTTAGCTAGTTTGAAATCTACTGAGGTTTTTTGTTATTTTGGTGTTTAGCTAATATTTGAGCAACATGCTAATGTTTTTGGCTAATTTGATATCTTCAAGGAATTTTTAATGCTTATTTGGGGGTTTAGCTTTTATTTTAGCCTCAAGCTAACACATTTTTTTGACTTATTTGGTTCTTAGATGAATTTTAGGCTATTTTGGAGTTTAGCTATAGTATTTTGGCAACAATCTAGCTTTTTTCTCTTTGTTTTTGCTAATTTGGTATCTACTGAAGCTTCTTATATTAATTTGGAGTTTAGCTAATATTCTAGCAACATCCTAACATTTTTGGCTAATTTGTTATCTACTGGGATATAACAGGATAATTTAGAGTTTAGCTTCTATTTTAGCAACAGGCTAACATTTTCTTACTTATTTAGTTCACTGAGGAATTTTAGGCTATTTTGAAGTTTAGCTAATATTTAAGCAGTGAGCTAGCTTTTTTTATAGCTAGTTTGAAATCTACTGAGGTTTTTGGGGGCGTTTTTGGAGTTTATCTCATATTTAAGCAAAATACTACATATTTTGGCAAAATTGGCATGTATTAGGGATTTTTAAGCAATTTTACTACAAATTTCAATGTCAATTTCAGCTCTCTTTCATAGCTCTTTTATTAAATTTCTAGTCTTTTAGAAAATTTAACATTTTTTCAAAAAACCTTTTGGATTTTCAGCAAATCCTTTCAACAATTAAAGTAAATTGCAGCAACGTTTTCAGCAAAAAGCTTCAGCATCTTCAGTGACTGCTTTTAGCAAAGAGCATTCACACTAGCATTATTACAGGTAATGCAGCTTTAATAGTTAGCTGTTGTTTGTCAACAGGTAAATTCCAAGAAAAATCAGAATAAAAACCCATAATTAAAGAAATCTGGCTTCTTTTTTTTAAATAGTGTGACTTAAAAAGTGCTGCCTTTTTTTTCTCTAGCAAAGATTGAAGCTTAAAGCTCTCCAGATGATGCGATATTCAACCCAGGATGATTCAGTGATCCGCCGCGTCCCCTGACACTTTATTTTTGGAAGGCACATCTTAAGCGGGAGCAGTCACAAGACTGAAAGACAAACAAGTGAACTCTTGAAACAGAGGCTGGTTGAGACTGTCAGTGTTTTCCTCTCTTAGAATCAAATGGAACTGAGCAAAGGTTAGCTCTCTTTGGGGCTTTATGGTAATGTGATATATGATGCTGACATGGAATTTGCCAATGCATGTCTTAGCACTGTCTGACTGAAGTGAGTGAATGGTAATTATGGTGACCTCTGCCTCTCCCTTTCTTATTCTGCCCTCTGGGTAAAAATCCTTAGGAAGTAATAAACAATAGATAGATTTGTCTTGTTTGCATTGCAGCTTCTGCACTCCTAATGATGCACGGCATTGGCCTCTGTGTTGAAGAAGAAAAAACAGCATGCCAAGGTCTGCAGTTAGCTACATCGCATTTCTAATTGGTTTTGGTGCAAGAACATTTCTGTCAGATGTAAATGAAAAGAAGCTCAACCTGAGAGATACTGACTATTATTAAAAATGTAGAAAGGTGGCTCAAACCTTGAAACAGAGAAAAGATGATTAGAACACCCGAAAAAGAGCCACAATGTCAGAGAAAACTAACAAACCTGTTGCAGAAGCCAGTTTGTTAAAGGAAAAAAAATCGACTGCTGAACAACACCCAGAGTTTGACTGCACCTGCAGGGTGAAATGTGAGAAATAATAATGTAATTTCACAAAATCCCCTCATAATAATTTTCATTCACAGTTACAGGGAGCTCTAGAACTGCTAAATGTAAAATTCATAGAAAAATACTTGGAGTGGTTGCTGTCAATTAGCATTTCCAATAAACTAGAAGACATGTTATCACATTTCTTTGAAGACGATTAAAATATGTTGTTGCTGAGGATGAGGGACAAATATACAGAAAACTGGACCAAAAAATGTCGCTTGTTATGTAAAATATTCTTCTCCAAGCACACAGCAATAAGGAGGGGAAGAGGGGGCGGGGTTGCTCCACATTAACGATCCCGCTCATAACTCAGATTCATATTTCTAACAAACTACACTTAAAAAATATAAAATAGAAGATGTTTTTTCCTTGTTACAAGTGAAAAATCTCTCAATAGATCTAGTAGAATTTGTCTTGGAAATATTTCTTTAAATAGGTTATGATGTTCTGAACATTTAAGAAAAAGTCTACTCTTGAAATTAGCAGTAAACACTCATATTTTAGGTAAAATGTAGATATTATGTCTTAACGGATAAGAACCCAGAGTGTAACAGTTACATCGGTGTAACAGAAACATATCTAAATGTTTTCCTCTGTGGTCAACTTAGCTTGTGATATTTTCCTCATAATTTAATTTTTTAGGTAAAATGTGTCTGGGCCTTTGCATTTAAAATAAGTCTGTATTGTTCATATGAAAACATTTATCTTTAAAGTAGCTAGTTTTACACACAATCCTACATGCGTATACTTTTTTATCCAAAAATATTCTATTTTAAGCTCTAAAAAAGTCTTCATTTCTAAACTAAATAAACAAGAATGGAATAACACATTTAAGATAGAATTTGTCTTAAAAATGAAGTGTTAATTAGTTAAAAAAAATCAAATAAAACTGTATAATTTACCTAAAACCACTCACTGTTCACAAGCTAAACAGAATTATTTAATGTAAAAAAAAAGCTAATGCCTATAAAGATAAAAAAGTTTTTAAGATCAAATGACTCAACAAAATGTTAATGATTTATTGTCTCATAAGAAGTCGTTAAATCTTACCAAAAAGTTATTAAGTTAGTTTTGTCTGATATCAAATGTAATAAGATATTCTAACTAAAATATAGATACAAATACTTTTTTGTTTTTGCAGTGTACTGCCGCTCTGCAGAAACTAGGTTTGGGAGTCACCGGGTACCTTACAAAACCATGCGATACGCGATACATGGCTCACGATATCGATGATATTGCGATACTGCAATAATTAGTAAAAATAATCCCTTATAACTCGCATGATATAGAAGAACACATTTTTTTTGGAAAATTCATGTATTTTTTAGTTTGAACGCAACCATAATAAACAACTTGTGTCTTATTTTGGGCGACAAATAATAGACCCTTTTGTGTAAATCAGTAACACTGTCTTTGACAAGCATTGACAACAATTGAATTGGAATTATTTGTAAAATTCAGTGCTAAATAGGGTAAACATGAACAGCAGTGTCAATATTTAGCGCAAAACTGTTGTAAAAAACAGAACAAAAATTCAAAAATTCAAGATTGGGGGCATATGAGGTACACACACCCCCTATCTGCCTCCAAAGGAACGTCTCATCAAAGGATGATGAACGTTTTATAGCTTCTTCAAACAAAAATAAAAGATTGATACTTGGTGAGAACCCAACAAGAATCAATCGCAGGACTAAATATCGCGATTTATCACAATATCGATATTTTGCCACACCCCTAGCAGAAAGTATATCCTATAAAACTAAACAGGTTTGTTGATTTTGGCTAAAACCTGTAGAATCATAATTAAAAGACAACTGGAATTACTCAAAATATTCAAAGAAAATCTGGAATTTTTCTTATTTTTTACAGAAAACATCAGTTTTCTTCTGACTTCATTAATTCTATTGTCTTGTTTGTTTGAACCATGAAGCAGAAATAGTAAACATACAGTAAATGCATTCTGCTGTAAATTATTAAGCAATCGTCTTTTTATAGATTCGACGTTTACCTATAGACCTTACTAAAAGCTAGCTACTTAACAGTGGCAGTTGAGAGTATTTTCCTGGTGGATCATATTGCTGCAGCTGATATCTGCCTCTGTCTTTCACAAGCTGCCATTACGATCCATGAGGTCGTATCTGTGTGTCTGCATCCCGGAAATGATGACGCCTCTGTTTATGTTGTTGTATTTTTTTTTCTCTTGGTCCATACACCAATAAAAATATACTCTAAATAAAACCTGGGTGTAACAATGACCTTAAACACAATGGCACTCCTTCCCATAACATTGTCCTGTCCAATAGTCCAGAACTCCCCTAAGAGGCCTTACAGCAAGTCTAGGAGGAACCAAATGAGAGAGAAATCGATTCTTTTCCTCTCTCCACTGTCTATGCCCTGGCTGAATTACTGAAACAAGATGCTGCACTTAGAGTCATCTTTGGAGAGGCAAGGGGAAAGAAAGCGAGGCGGGGGAGAGAGAAACACTTTTAGGGACATGGGTGCCATTTAGACGAGGACCATCTTCTCACAGAAAGCCACTAAAAGCAGCGAATGATCCTCTTCCTGTCCCTTGTTGGGAGGTGGTTAGCCTCCTGTGGTTAAGTGAATACTGAACTTACACTCAGGTTTGAGGTCAAAGCAGGGGCATTAAAAAAAAAAAGAAGCTTATTAATTTCTGAAATCCAAGAGTGCTGACGCCGTCCATGAGGAGCAGCTGCCTCATTTCCTCCCTGGCATATCAGTGATACGCCGTGCTACATAATCCCACTCTGATGTTTGCAGATTTCCTGATGTCGAACTGGTGCTGTTTGCCATCAACACCAGATTTATTGTCAAAACTATGAACACGGAATTGAGGCCTGCTCGTTTGGTAGACAGAACGTGGTGCTTAAGGGACCCAATCCCTGTAAGTGCCATTAAGTGAAAATTGCCGTTCACATATTCCAGTGGTTTGATTAATTACACTCTCTCGTGTGATTCTATAAAAGCCCAATGAAATATGGGGAACAAATTGCATTGTGTTTCTGTATCCTGTTATGTAAAAGCAGCTTAATTATTGACACATGTTTCACCACCTGGCAGGGGAAAGGATGGTCAGACATGAATAGAAATTGTACAATAGATTTCACGGAAGGGTAGTGGCAGCACTCGAGATGCCGTGCGTTTCTGTATCGTGACTCGGTTGACGTCTCCGCCTTTCCTTCACCTCCGCTTCTAGAGAGTAAAGAGCTGCCGCCATCGGCTGCTGCTGTTAAACGGGAAGCTTTCTCCACTTTAAAACCCATTTGTGGAGCAAGTCTCGCTTTTTATTTTTTAATAATCAGTTAAAGGGATATTTCATGGAGCCTGAAAGGTGTCTCTGCCGATTAGACGATTAGAATTATCTGGACACCTCTTTCTGATTAGGCACTTTGAACTGAGAGGAGGCGGAGCCTGATCAAACACTGTTTACTGGGGTGTCTATCTTTCTCTCTCACACGATTCGATACATCTCGATACATAAAACTAACTTTTTGGCAATACGATACAGTCCGATTATTTTATCAAAAACACTAAAATCTACATATTTCGTATTTTATGGCATTTAAAGCTATAAATAATAAGACATGGCATTGACAAAGAAATATATTCAAGTATTGACTTGGAGCAAGCAAGCTTTTGATTGGACGGTTGAAAAAAAAAACCCCGCACTTTGCCAGAAATCGATTATGTACGTTTTGAGTGATTTTATACCCTTCATACCATCTTGTTCATATCTGTAGTTTTCAAACGATGCTGCAGTTGCTCGATCAATTTTCGATACGCATCTAATATTTTTTATATTCTTACTTTTAAGAAAAAATACATTCAATTATCCTTGACTTCTTTAGACCTGAGATAATATTTGAGTTAACCACTTCTCAGACAAAAAGTAGCCAAAATTGGAAAAAAAACACAATTTTAAGTAATAAATATCTAAAAAAGTAGTAAAATTACCTGTCTAGCAAATTATTTTTATTTAGTCACAAATTAAATAATATAGTTTTGAAAGGATTTCTACATAAGTATTCAAGAAGGAAAAATAAGCTAAAAAAGCTAACGATTAATTAGAGAAACATCAAAATTGAAGTATTTTTTGCTAGTTTTTAGCAAATTGTTTTTCATTTTTTGAGTTTTTGTGTAGTTCATTTTGATTACAGTGACCAAAAAAAATGTAAAAAGTAGAATTTTAGCAAAAAAATGTGAACCAAATCAAATAGAAATGTACCCATTTTATTAAATCCTCATAAAATAAAAAATTCTTAGAACATAAATCAATTTTTTGTTCAAAATAATGACAATGAATGCCAGTCTGACTTGTTAACATTTATTTAACTTTAAAATAGCATCCTTAAAATAGAAATAATAGAAATAAAATTAAAATTACAGTTCAATTTGAGTTTTTTAGTCATAAATTAGTTTTTTCTATTGCCGACAGTTTGATAAATTTAATTTATTTTCTAGCTCCTACTAAGAATATCTCAGTTGTGTTGATTTTGAGAAATCTTTGAAAGGTGTAGTCCAAAGATACATTTAAAAAGTTGCTAAAATATCATGAATGTCTAAAACAAGGTTTTAAATGTTTGCAAGCACCAAATAGTTTGCAGTTTACACCTATATTTACAGAAGAATTAACTACTATGGTAATATAGCTCAAAATGCGAATGTCGACGCCAGGCTCTACGAGGTTAAAACCCTTTTTTTGTAAGAACAGCGCCCCCTAGTGACGTGGAGACAGACTAAAGCACTTGTGCCGTAGCTTGCCTTCTGTTGTAGCTGCTACTTGGGCTCAGATCTCCTCTGCATTTGTCAGTGTATGTGGAGGTATTAGCTCATAAAACCCTCCTACTGTCATGTCAGCTGACTTCCATCCCTGAGTGTTATATGAACAGCAGGGCTCAGATACTCCGTCCCAAGCTGTTCCTGTTTGCACCAAAACTTGTGCTTTCTACCTGATCTAGTTGACTGGGCTGTGTAAGTTAGGTAGGCAGTCCCCGTCTCCATCCCCCTCCTCCCTCCCAATATGCACTTGGACCCGGGCTCAGGCTGCACCTTTTATGTTCCACAGGGAAAGGGGGGCCAGATGGAGGAATTTGATTAACCAGCAGTGGAGGACCAAATGTTCAATTGGATACAGAACCAGTTGGAAGACGGGAGGAAGCGAGAGATGAGGTGGGGGTAGAGGGAGAAATCTAAAATGGCTGGTCATGTGCGCCGGCCAACACTTTCCAAAGGGGAGCCCAAACAGACACTGAGGTGTAGTAATGCAGAAGCCCTTTTCCAAGTACCAGCTGGGCCTTTTAGGAGGCTCTATCCCCACAGCACACTCGGCAGCCTCCGAGCAGCTTGACTTTACCATATGTGGAACTTTTTTATGCTCCACCTGGTTTCCCCAGGAGACCCGTGCCTCTGGGACGCTGCAGGCAGGTGAATTGCTCTTAATGCAAAGCACTGAATCACTGGGCCAACAACATGAGGGAAGTGCCTAGGGAGAGGAAATGGATCTGTAGAAAGACTGGCGCGGACTGGCATGACCTTGGAGCCTGTGCCCGCTGTACGGCAGAAATGGATGTGCCTCAAATGCACCTTTACTTAAATAATATTCACCTCCATGAATGAGGCTTTGAAGATGCACTCCAATGAAAAATGTGTTTTTAGCATGTACTTATGGCATTTTTCTGATTATGCAGGTCATATATATGGAAAATGAAGCTTAAAATTGTATTTCTGAGTATATTTAATTCAAATCATTGTAAATCAGGAGCAGACAAACAAGTACAGCTTGAAAAAGCTTGTAGAGGCGACATAGGTGCCACAACCGGTGGGTTCCACTCTGATGCATCCACTTGCAGACAAATAAATCCATGTACGTTTTCCTTGTCTGAGCTCGCACCTATCTCGAAATTGTTCATATTTTCGATGTTGCTCGTCATTTGTGTTGCAACGATAATGCTAGGTTGGGGTTTGCGTGACTGATAGCTAGCGAGAGACCAAGGTTTATTCCAAATTCTTCTCCTACCCCTACAGTTTGCCCTCCAAATGGAGAGTTATGTGCTGCTATGTCCTAATTCCCACCCTAGTTCCTAACTACTAAAAAATTATATAGTGCAGGACTAGTGCCTTGGGTTTTAAAAACAATTCTAACACCACACTCAATACTTTGGCATTATATTTTCACGAAGTGTAAAGTGAATCAGTTCAAACATTTCACGACGCCCAACTGTGACTCCACTGTGTTTTGATAGTAAAAATGTGGATGGTTTATTAAAAAAATAACATTAAACATGTTTATTTTGCAAAAATTGTTCAACCGAAATGCATTATGGTCTATATTTACTAATGTAGTAAGCACTGTTCCACACTAGTTTTTCGCAAAGACTTATGGGAAATTTCTAGTGCACTCGATGTTGGCATAGTAGATTTAGCACTAAGAAATGGCGAACGCACTATATAGTGAGAAGGGAAGGAATTCGGACAAGCTATGGAAAAATAAGGCCAATCCGAATTCTTCACTTCTCCCTCCCCCTCCATTTGAAGGGGGAGTTTAAGTGTAAGTGTGTCCAGGAAATGTATTTTTTTTAAATCTGACCCTCCAGACGGAGGGATATAAAGTCCTACCCCGCAAGGCTAAATATTATTGGCTGAGAACCGCTTTTCTTTACTTGGGTGCGCTTTAACCACAGACATTTACATTTAAATGTATGACTTTTTGTTGTAACATGACTTTTTTAAAGTTATAAAACCGCTGTAGTTATGTATATTCAAGTGCTGGAAGCTCCAGACCGGCGATTATTAGTGACGTCATCGACGAAAGTGACTTCTGAAATATTAGACACAATCTTTTCATAACTCTCCATTTGGAGGGCCAAATGAAGGGGAAGGGACAAGGACTAGGGAGAAAGGAGGAATTCGGATTGGGCCTTACTTTCCTCAAATTGAGGCGCCACTCCCACTCAATGATGTCATCAATAGTCGCCTGTCAGCTACGTTAGCGCGCAGCTGCTAGCACTCGAAAATACATAACAACGTTGGTTTTATAACTTTAAAAAAGTCGTGCTGAAACAAAAAGTTATGTAAACTTGTGTGCTTCAAAACACTTCTCCTCTGCGGTACAGTGTGACGCAGTTCACCCTCGGAGTGGAGGGCTAGGCTTCCCTCCGTGGTAAAGGTTAGCCCTTAAAAAAACTAATTCAGACACCCCTACCCCTTAAAACGCCCTTAAGGAGGGGTAGGGAGAAGCCGTAGGGGGAGGGGAAGAATTTGGATCGGGATGAGTAAACAGATGGAAAACGGGAAGAGTGTACGATCCAACTTTGCATCAAAAATTCAGCTCCAAAACTCAAAGGTGAATTTCAAGTTAAGTCCTCCACCCTTCCGAAAATGAGACAAATTTTTTGATAGATAAAAATAGCACAATTGAAATGAAAAGATCACTGGGAACGATTTTAAAACGGTTAAAAAGATATTTGGAATGGGACATATTTATCTAGAAAATTTTACAATTATTTTGATTTTTTTAAATTTTATTTTTCAATCTCTTTTTGTGTATTTACTGCAATTATTACTGTTATTAGTGGTAATTTGAACTCTTTAAAGTCCTACTCTAACCATATTTTTGTCTTCTGTAAAATAGTTCCCAATCAACTTTTAATAATGATTATGAAGTTTTTAGTATTTCAGTAGTTAGTCTGAGCATTTTTGAGCATCTGGTTTTCTGATCAAGCACGATTTGAATTAAGAAATATTCACAAATGCAGCTTTTATCGTGAATTATTCTATCCTCTACCATGACAAAAATCCCACAAGAACATCTTAGAGACACTAAAATGATGATTTTCATTGGAGTGGGTCTTTATTTGGATAGCTTACACAGCTAACACAAATCAAACCATCAGGACACTTGCTGTAGGTCAAATAAATGAGATTTTAGCCAAGATGATCCGGGTGTGGCCACTCTCCTGCCTGCACCTGTCTGTGGCTTACAGCCAGAGGTCATGGGTCACCACTGGAGGCTGTCAAGGTCAAAGGTTTATCACTCTCCGGGGGGTCTTGGAGCCATCACTCAGACGCTGCAGTACACAGTCTCTCCACAGTTGAGTTTTTCTCTTCCCCCACTTTTTCTAATCCTTCCAAATGGCTCAGGCAAAACTCCTGACAGCAGCAAGAGAAACAAACTGTGGGGTGTTGAGCTCTAAGCCATCAGCTGGAGATTTCACTTTGAAAAGATTCCCTTTTACTCACTGCCCTTTCCACCAATTGGAGGGCACACCAGAGTGCAAGCACCCAGAGCAGCTGCCCTCTGACCCTGCCAGCGGTTGTTGGTTTATTTTGTTGGGGCATTTGAGAGTGAATTGGGTTGCTTTTGACAGGTCAGGCAGCAGGACTTGGATGAGGTCTTTAGCAAACGATGGCCATAGAGGGAGACTTTCACAGCTCGAGAAAAGACACGCAGTTCCAGTACTGCACTCGTGTTGCTGGATCGGTTGTCATATTCATCGAGACATGTGGAAAATGGCCCATTTCGGGGAGGGAGAGGAGGGACCATTCTTGCAAAGTCGGATCCATGGAAGAGGCAGAAATTCCACTGTTTATGCAGCTGTGGCTGCCGATCGGGTTACACCAACCCCCTTCTGCCCCTTTCTCCGGTCCCCCGCAACCTCCTTTCAATGTCTCTGGGCTCCTACTCGCCAGGGAGTGTGACAGTGGTAAAGACACATTATCCAAGAGTTCTACCTATCCGTAGCAATAATTGAAGCAAAGCCAAAGATCTTCCATGGGTCAGTGGAGAGGCCTGTCATGTTAGGGGCACACAGGGCAAAGCGGAGAAGGTCCGTCCCCAGAGAAGGAGTAGTAACCGTGATGCCGTGGCGTCAATCCTGACAGACCACAGGGAACAAGCCCGCTGCAGCCTGTCAGCTGCTCCTGCAGCAGCCAGCGTTCGCGGCGGAGCCCTCCACCGGGACTGTTTCACTGAAGTCTTTTCTTCTTTGCCTCTGTTTTATTTTTTGGGTGGGAAGGGCAAAGTTGCAAGCCTTGTGTGCGAGAAAGGGGAGTTGAGGGGTATAATTTAGAGCACAGAGGGAGCTTCATCTCTCCATCTTATGATTTGGAGGTGAAGACAAGCGCCCTCGGGGGCCCCCTGTCAGAGCTTTTGGGCGCACTCGATGCAGACTTCAATAAAAACACACAAAAAGAATTCCCCCACAAGGGCGCCTGGCTGAATTGCTGACGCTAATGTAAAAGATTCAGTTTTCTGTGAATCATTTAGTGCGCGACCCTGAACGCACTACTCAGTGTGACAATAACAGGAAACCCCCCCCACCCCTCCTCGCCAGCACCCTCGCCACATAAAAAGAAAAAAACTCGACTGGCAACAAACCTAAAGAATGCCAAATGATTGTGTTCACACAAACATTTTCACACATCGATCACCTTCTGCCACTCCTCCATTTTCCTCTTCCCCTCCCAGCTCTCACTCCTCTTTTCTTCCTTTCTCTCAGTGTATTTCTGTCATGACAAATGTCAAGCACAGTCAGTTGGAAGAGTTTTTTTTTCCCCTTTCTTTTCGGCAATCGAGAGCTTGCCAAGTTGAATGTGTGCTGGGACGAGACTGCTGCAGAAGCATCACGTTGGAGCATCAGCATCAGATATTTCTGTGAAAGTAACAGAAATGTTTGAAGGTGTTGTCACAAGCTCACAGGTTCCTGCTGTTTGCGTGTACCGGAGGGAAACGGCGCCTTCTCAGCCCTTTTGTCTCCTCCCTCCCTGTTGTTGCTTTTAAACTTATTTCTCTGTTTAGTTGTTATCACTTTTATTGTGGTTAAGAATCTCAGCATGGATGTTTTTTGTGGGTTTTGACAGATGGGGTCGGTGTTATAGTTTGAGTTAAAATTAGAGAAGTTGCTTTTCTCTGCGACTCGCAGACATGTCATCTTCTGGAAGCAGTGGGGAGTCTGTCAGTCACAGCCATGGTGTGTTTTAATCATCTCTGTCCCACTTGGTAAAGCGCTGACGGTTAGAGTGAGGGTTCCCTCCCCTGGACAATACCACTATGCTGCAATCTCATACGTTCCCGTGTCAGAAGCAGCCACCAGTTAAAGAAATGCGCGACACTTCTTCCTCGAGTTAATCCTGCAAATTCAATGGGGGAATCAAGCGACGTCTGGTAATTCCGGAGACGTATCCAAAGTAGGTTTGAAGGGTTTTGTGATCTTTCAAAAGATGTGACAGCTGGATAGAGATTGGCAACAAAATAGCAGGAGTTTGTCACTATAATAAGAAAATGAATCTGATGGAATAATCAAAACCCACAGTATGTTAGAAGCCTAATGAGCAGGGGCTCTCCCCAAGCGAGGAAAAAGAACAGTGTTTTGTAATTCTATAGCCATTGTAACAATACACTGAGGGGTTTGTAATAGGAATTTCTTTGTAAACAGAAGTAGGTTAGACTGCAAATATTTTTTGGTTCTAGAATGACAAAAATACTCTTGCTTTTAGAGGATCCCAAACCGTCCAGGTGCAGTTCTCCCAAACCCTTCTTATGTGCACACGGCTTCTAACGAGAAGTTAATCAACTTAATCAATGAACCGATTAATATTCCAACCAGATCGATCTGTCTTATCTCTACCGTTATCCAAATGAAATAAATTGATTGCATCGAAATTGGAAAAGTACTACTAACATAAAACGACTAACACATCGTAACAGTCAAAAAAGTAGAAACATTTTGAATTTAGCAAAGATATGTGACCATACGGTGTAGTAGAAAGTTCTAATAATGTTTCATTTGTAATATTTTATTGTCGATAAACACTGTAAAAACAGTCCCCTCAGAAATAAGCCAAAAAATCTTCAGGCAGATTTTCTGTAAATAAGCAAAAATAAATTAGGTTGGAAAAGTTGTCTTTACAAAAAATCTTGTTTTAAGAAAAAAACATGTTTTCTCAAATTATTTAGCTGTTGAAAATAATATTCAATACGTTTTTTTTTCTTACAAGACATAAAATTAGACCTTAATTACTTTCTAAAGAGTGTATTCACACTAGAAAAAGGATTTGTTCCAGATCGAGTCCTAAATCTGTATTCAGACTGGCGTTTACCAGAGTTTTCTGTTCCGGACCAAAGCTTGAAAACAAAAACATGTGACTAAAGATCTCTTCAGTCATTGGCCAGCAGTTATGGAGGTGGGTCAAAACGAGAAAGATGAAGAAACTGCAGTTTGCCAAGATAGTTCATTGATTCAAACTTTTTATTTCGCTGATCAATTTAGATTGTCTGCATGAAGGCCAGGTTCTACGTTTCTTACTGCTGCTTTGATATGGTGGAAGCATAGGCAAGGCGGTTACTGGGGACGCTACGCTACTAAGTGTTTATGACATAAATTGTCAGGAGAACAGTGTGAGAAACAATGTGTAACATATTAAAAGTTGTTTTAATGAGCCTAATACGATGCCGTTTTGGTCCAGTTATTTCACTCTCACTTTGTATTCAGACTGAGGAATTTCAGTTCAGTTCGATTGGAAACAAACCGAGACTACCTCAACAGATGGGTCAGAGGACAGCTCCTGGTCCCGGACCAGAATTTGTTTGCACGTATTCAGACTGAAACTTTATTCTGGGTTATCAGCGAAAATGAACTGTCCAGTCTGAATACACCCTAAGATTCACTTTTTGCAGTGTGGGTTGATTTAAAAAAATATTAAATGATTTGCCAATATATTCTTATTTACTTGGTTTTCTTGCAAGAATTACTATGAATCCATAAAAGTCACACATGTTTAAATTTATAGCTAAAGATGTCCTGGATAGATTTTAGGTGAGTGAATTGAATCGTTTAAAATGAATCGATATCACTTCGTATCAGCAGCCACAAATGAATTATTACATCCCCAGATTCTGAAGTACACCCTCTGTCCGACTTTAATAGACCAGTCAGCTCCCTCCTAAAGGCTGGCTGCAGACAGCACTCCAGGCGTGTTTGGAAACACCTCAAGCTATAAAGAATTTTTTGTTCAAGTGAAGGATTTGAAAAATAAGAGCGGTAAAAACACATTTTCTCTTCATTTCATGCCTTATTTTCCAATTACACATAAGGTTTGACGCTTTTGCCGGAGTTGATGCACGGCACTAAACTGAGCTTTAAACAGAGGTGCTTAGAAAAATATTTCTACAAGCCCCCAAGCAATTAGTGCAGCTGCCTGCCTCGTCCACCTACCTATTGTGCTCTTTGTGAAAACCATTCTCTTACACCTCCACTTACTCCATCCTTTGAGACGCCATTGGAAATCCAGGGCTCTGAGTTGAACCCACAGTTGGTTTAAGTGTAATGAAATGTATGTCATGTCACCAGCTCTCTCCCTCCGGCTTCAACTCACCCCTGGCCCCCTGAATACGTTGCCTTTGACAGGAAGGTCTCTATGGCTTCTGCTGCAGTGATCTTTAGCCCCTTCAGGTCCCACTGACTATTTAGGATGTCCCTTCGATTCCAGGGTAGACTCAGCCATTCAAACTTGCTCGGAGCATCAGTTAAGGAAAGGAACAGATAGATAGAGAATGATGCCAAACCAAAAAATAAAAATGTATTCTTTGCTTTTTTGTCGATGCTTAAAGCGTCAAACTTTGAGTTGTTTAACTGTTAACCTTTACTCTGTAGTTTCTTAAAGGGCTAGGTTAATAAAATTGATTAATTAATTGATTTGAATCAATCTAAGCTTAAAAAATCAATTATCGATTCATAAAAATAGAGATTGATCTAGCACACGTGTCAAAGTCAAGGCCTGCAGGGTAATTATATCCGGCCCCCAGATCAAGTGATATTATTATAACTATTAATGGCCCAAAGTCGTCTTGTAACATCCCAATTTTGACAGAATATATATTTTATGGAAAGCAAAATTTTTAAAGTTATTTAAGATTTAGGTTGATTTTTTTCTGGAATATTCTTGTCCGTTTGTATTCATATTTGTGCTAAATGTTTAGTTCTAACAATTTTGAATTCTAATTTATTCAGTAAATGTTTGTCCTGTTCAGCCTGCGACCTACTGTGTGTTTTGGGATTTGACCCCCTGTACAATTGAGTTTGGCACTCCTGACCTAGCAGGTAAAAGCTAAACTCCGCTAGCTTGATGCTAACGTATAATGCAGTTTCCCATTGAACGGCTAAAGCTAGCGATCAGTCGACCAAAACATACATAGCTAACAAAATGAACAGCTTTATATACTTACAGGCAATAATTTTACAAACTATTTTAAAGAAAACAGTTTTAAATTAACCATATGTGGGCTAAAAAATCGTTTTTTTGTTCCATCTATCTTCTTCTTCTGGATTAAAGTGCAATGCTACAGCGCGATCGCCACCTAGTGGCCAAACTGAAACGGCCTCCAGGAAAACCAGAACTATCTCTACAATGTTACACTTTATAGTATTAATAATAAATTATTATTGACATTATTAATCTATTGGTAAAAAAAATATATTTTACTTCATGATTTGAATTTGAATATCTTCAAAACAAATATTGATTGCTAATGTATTTCTAAATAAATGTGTCTAAATGTGTTAATTCAAAATCGAATTGAATAAATTAAATTAAATTAATAAATTGAGTGGATCGAAATAATTTAAAAAAATAATCGAATCGATTATGGAAATTACTATTGATAATTTCTAGTGTCTTATATTTATCAGTTATGCTGATTCTAATCTACGACATGCACTCAATAGAAACGTCTGGCACAGTTCCCTGACAAAGGACACAAGCTGAGCCATTTCAGATGATGCTTATTTAAATTTTACAATATACTCTGTTCAGTATCTGTTTTTTTTATCATACATTCAATCTGTATGCAGATGAGAGTGAACACATCACCCACAAAGCACCTCTGCTGCATGTGTATGTGTTTATGAGGCTGCGTATGTGATTTACCTGATGTATTTGAGTGCGTGACTGTATTTGTTCCCCGGTGCACATCTGTGCGTGGACGTGTGTCTCTGCATGGATATTGCAGCTTGGAACAAGTGTGCATGTCCACTATATTAGTCAGAGCATGTGAGGGGGCGTCTCAGCATGTGTGTGCTTCTGCCTGTTCGGAGCTTTCCGCGCCAGCAGGGTGCGCCATTCCAATTTACCCATCAGCCAAGGAGGCGGGGGGTAAAAGCGCGGGGCATTGCTGTCGGAGATTTCGCATTCGAGGGACGAGATTACCTGTCAGGAGACCCCTGCGTGGAGGTGATGAGGGAGGGCGACTGCCGCGGCACAGTGTGTGGGGGGGTGTCGGGATTGTTTGGGGTCGGAGGGAGTGCTGAAAGAAGGGGAGGGCAGAGCGACTCTGGAATCTGTAGGCTCTGTGTTTTCGGGGAAGAACAGCTGCCAAGCTGCACATCTGTTTGACACCAGGCGCAGTGGTATGCCAGTCAGGGGCTGTCGGCCCGGATCCACATCTCGCCGCTCGCTAGTTTGTTGTAAGAGTTTGGACAAAAGCTCCGTCTCTGTTGAGATCCAGGAAAAACGGAGAGACAAAGACTCTTGTATCTTGTAGTTTTAGCATCATACAAAACCAACCTTTGCTCTCATGAGTTGGTTTTTGTTTGGGCCTCGTCCAAGTCAGCTGCTCTAGAGACTCTTTCAGGGAGATGGGACATTCCAACCAGCATAACTCACTCTTTACACCCCTCTGCTGCCATTAGCTAATTATATGCAGGTGTTTTCCTTTTTGTTTCTTTTTTTTTAAAGAGATCTAATAAAAAATGTAACTGTAAGTACGTACAGCCAGAAAGGCGACGAAAAGGGAAGGTGGAGTCAGTGTGGAGAAAGTGGCTGAATGTGCTGCGTGAAGCAAATTATTGCCCCCATGTAGATTCATCAGTTCTCCCTGCTGGATTAAGGAAGGGCCTTTCTAATGAAGTTCGCCCCGTCAAAATGAAGGGACTAATTCTGATTTAGCTGAGGTAATGAACTTCCCCTCTCCTCGTGAGAGCAGCACCATGGGGTGAGAGAAAGAGGAGTGGCTGGGCCGGCGAGGAGGAGAGGAAGAGTGGCAGATCGAAGAAAAGACAGGGGGTAGGAGGGTTGTTAAAGAAAGCGGCTAATAGAAGAATGAGAGGGAAAAAAAATATTCCAAAACTGCTGCCTTATATTTGCTGAGATGTATTAAATTTTCAGCGCGGGTGCCAGAGTTATATAAAATTATGTTAATGTCCCGCGGCCTGCTGTGAATGGCGGCTTGCTGGTCCTGAGCATGCGTGGCTGGCCGCTACATGGAGCGCGCTCAGTGGGACTCAGCTTTTCTATTAAGAAAAACCTCTAGACACCTGATGATGAATTCTCTCTCACCAAATGTTCCCCTTTTTTGTGTTGAAAATATGAGCGCTTTTCTAAATGACTTTGGAGAGCCTGGCATGGCGCATGTAGTGGGGGGGGTTGAGAAGAAGGGGAGTCCCTCTGCAGCAGGCTATGGGAGTCAATTAAGGCAAGCACTGATAATTATAAGCTGGCAGAACGCAGGGACTGGCTAATTGTACGGTGTTCCATGCTGTGAGCCCAGCCAAGGGGCCTCTCCTCAACACCCGGCTCCTTTGTGTGGACCGCGAACCCCGTAGAGCCACATACCTCAGCTTGACAATCCCACAGTGAGTCGAACAAAAAAAAAAGCAGGGCATGTGCCCATAATTAACTTTTTGCATCCAGGCTACTCACTCTTAGTGTCTGAAAAAGAGTCTGATCTTTGTTCACACTTCATTTTTCTCTTTTGCTCATTGTTTCATTTCTGTGCCGATTTTCGAGTTTGCAACACAACTATTGTTCAGATTTGTGTGGTCAGCGCATGTGGGCTTGTCTTTTGCTTCCTTTAAGCCAAGAATAGCAGTTTATACTGGTGATGTATGGAGTAGTTCACAGGCTTTAAGAGTGGAGTGGTGCTCGCAGGGGGTCCGGCACTCTGAGCACTTCATCTAACCCCCCCTACAACTGCTCATCCTCGGTGAATCTTTATTCCGGCTCCACCTAAATATCATTCTTTAACAAGACTCTCTTTGTTACTTGGGTTTCTTTATCTACTTTTTCCTCCTTTTCACCCCTGTGACCCAAAGTTCTGCTCATTTGACTGAAGTCCTTAAGTGTTTTCTAGCTGTAAAGCAAAGGACACACCAGGCATGTGACTCTCGTTCAAGAACTCTCATTCTTGAACACCAGTATTGCCTGTGGCGTTCACTGGACAAACACAGAAGAGCCTCTTCTTCTTCTTCTACTGACACCTACCACATGTCCACCACCTACAGTTGGATAATAGATTGGCGTTGAATCTTGAATCTTGCTCAAGATTTTTTCTCTCACAGCTCCATTCCCATATATGAAAGACTTGGAGTCGTATTATTCTGGCGGGGCACAAACTGCAAAATGAATTCACTTTCGTGAATTGAGAGGGAGTACCAAATCCGAATCCCTGATTGGTCAAGTTTGACCTGGTCTAACTTGCAACGCGTGTTCAATGGCCATTATACATAGATCCCCAAAACCATCGTAGAAACTTGTGTAAACACAAGTTTTGAATGCAGAAGCTTGAAAAACCCGTCTACATAGACTAGGGATAGACTAGTGTCTACATGATTTCCAGATATCCAAGCCCTACTCATGATTGATTTCCTGGTTCAGGTGTGTCCAGCCAATTAGAACATGCCAGAGCAGTGGATGTTGGAAAACATGCAGGATTGTGGCCCTCGAGGCCTGGAGTTGCCTATCCCTGACATAGACTTTTCCTTGAAAGTGGCCACTTGAACGTGCATTGTCATGGGGCTGTGTGAACAGCTCTACAGCTCTACACTGCGTCCAAAATGCAACCGCGTGGTGCCCTAAATGCAAGTTTTTTTTTTTAACAAAATCGGGAAGTAGCCACGCAGTGACATTTGTTATTGGGAGGTGGCAGTTGCATTTTTACAAACGCGTGGTGGCCACGTAGGTTTACAGGAAAAGTTCAAATTAAACGGTGATTGGACCATTTTTTTGACATCGGTCATTGGCCACTCAAGCACATTTGGAGGTGGCGTGGTGGTAGACCAGTGACAGGCAGGTGGCAGTGCGATAGTTCGTCTGCTAATCGTCCAACTTCAGAGTGCTAACTTCCAGCCAACCCCCTGCCCCTGTGCTGCCGTCAACACTGCTACTGTCCGATTGCTAGAAATCGTACGGTAGCAGTTTGGGCACTCGACGAGGGCTGTTGACATCGGCCGGCAATGACCAGATGTCAATCTGGCTATCCTGGCCACCGAGGGTCCAAATGGGGAGATGACGTTGATGCTACATAAAACCCATCATGGTGTTAATAGCATCAAAGCGACTCTGAGACCTGCGTTTTGACGAATTGCGGCTAAGAAGAGTAAAAACTTCCAGGCTACCGGGTGGCTGGCCGGTATTCATAGTTGCCACCTCCCAGCTTTCACCTGATTTTGAATTGACATAATACCTGTCTGACTGCCGCCTGACTGTGTTCATGACCACACAAATATTTTTTTCAAAAAGTCGGGTGGCAGCAGCTAATCTTGAAGATTCCGCCGATGCTTCCCCGCTGAGGCAGTAGTATATGTGACCATAGCATTAGAGTAGCAGATGACACGGTAACGCAAAAATGGCAGATTCTTTTTCAAACACAACAGCTTCTTCTGTTGGTACCAGCCAGCCTCTGCTGCAGACTCTGAGTTCAACCCGAAATTCAACAACCCATTAGATCCAAAATTACAAACAGAATCAGAAATGCTCTTCTTATCTTTTAAGCCTCTTTAAAACATCTTGAGGTCTGATACATGCAAGATTAAAATGACCTCTGTCTATTAAAAATACACCTAAAATCCCATAATCTGTATCCAATATAGCTGGAAGAAATGTGACTTGAAACAATATAAATTATGCAATCTTCAATTCAAACACCTAACTTCTTCTTTTATGTGTGAATGAGTCACGGAGGCTCGTGAATGCCTAATGCCGACCAGCCGGAGATAAAACTAAAGCTTTGAATAGTTTTTTATGTAAAGTGAGCTCTCTCTAGGAAGTCACACACCACTCAAGTTTCTTCTTATTTGTCTATTTTGTGCCGTGAACTCTCCTCTTTCCTTCATTATTCTGCCTGTGAGGCATCGGAAAATCATTTGCCGCGTGTCGTTTTAAAGATGTCTCAATTCCTAGGATGAACCTGTAGGAGGGTTGATGGAGGCTTTTGGAGCAGGGAGGTGCATCAATGAGATACTTTGCTTTTGTTTTCAGAATCTGGAAGTATTCCATCAAGCATGAAAAATATGCTTCTCAAAACAAGTTAAATATGAATATAGAATACAAGATGTATTTTCTTGTTACAAGCGAGAAAAATCTACTATTAGAACTATCGGAATTAGCAAGATTTCTTAAAATACGTTGTGATATCCTGCTTTTTTACGTCAAAATCTAATCTTGAAATTGACACTAAGCACTCATATTTAGGTATTAATCCTCTGGTAATTAGAAATAATTGTTCTTAAATTAGGCGTCTTGTTTTTATAAAAATATATATCTTTAATTCAATTGGATTCAATGTTATATATATATAGCTCAATATCACAAAGAAAATTTGCCTCATTAGCCTTCATGCCGGTAATTTTACAGATGCAAAGTAGGTACTGTATATTTAACATACATGCTATTATTTTTTTCCCCAAAAAATCGTATTTTAATCACTACAACTTCTTTATTTCTAGAACTAATAAGATAAGACTACAATTAACACTTTTAAAATAAAGTTATTAGAATTATATTTAAATTATCAGTAAAAAAAGCTATTTTTAATTGAACTTTTACTTAGATTAAATGACTTAACAAGAAATTTGAGGGTTATTGTCCCAAAACAAGTCTTTGCATCTTACAGAAAGTTACTAGTAAGATCATTTTATCTTTTATTAAGTATAAAAATATATTTAAGCTTGAAACCACTAAAAATATTTTTTTTGTCTTTTTACTGGGGTGAAGGGAAAAATCGATTTATCTTGATATTTCCTTTGGCGATACTTGTATTGATTTAAAATGCTGACAAGACGATATTTAATGAATTATTTATGAGCGCCCTTCAACGTCTTGCGTTTGTTTTCCAACTAAACCTCCCACCACTGGTTGGCAGCACACTGAACCTCTTTGCTCTACAGCTCTACACCGCGACCAAACCAACAGCAAGATCTCATGAGATACAGCAAGATATGTATCATATTGTGAGATATTTATTGCAATATGTATCGTATTGGGAGACATGTATTGGGATACGTATCGTGTTGTTAGAAATGTATTGTGATACATATCATATTGTGAGACATGTATCGGGATACGTATCGTATTGTTAGACATGTATCAGGATACGTATCGTATTGTTAGACATGTATCAGGATACATAACGTATTGTTAGACATGTATCGGGATACGCATCGTATTGTTAGACATGTATCGGGATACGTATCGTATTGTTAGACATGTATCAGTATACGTATCGTATTGTTAGACATGTATCAGGATACATAACGTATTGTTAGACATGTATCGGGATACGTATCATAATGTGAGACATGTATTGCAATATGTATCGTATTGTGAGACGTATTGGGATACATATCGTGTTAGAAATGTATTGTGATACATATCATATTGTGAGACATGTATCGGGATACGTATCGTATTGTTAGACATGTATCGGGATACGTATCGTATTGTTAGACATGTATCAGAATACATAACGTATTGTTAGACATGTATCGGGATACGTATCGTATTGCCAGATTCTTGCCAATACACGTCCCTAGTTTTTATAGTATAAAATGTTTCATTGAAGTTCAAAGGAGAGAAATTTCGAAAAAACAGTGGGTTAAAATGATAGCTTTAATGCGCTTAAGCTACATTTTTTGCTTCTTCTTTTTTCTCTGGGTTGTTTCTCTTTTCCTCTTATAAACGTTCAATACCGTGGACCCTCTTGAGATATTGCATCTCAAAGGATTTATCCTTATCTTAAAAGAAATAAAATTTAAAAAAACAATCCCCTCTCCACATCACTCAGAAGCAAACCATAGTATCAAGGTGTAAGTAAGTGTAAATAGGAAACATGAGTACACACATCTTGTGTTCAATATTTATTTATTTGGCAGAAATAAAGACACAAAAACATATTTTAACATAGGTAACATGAGAAAAAGATGTGGATTTGATTCTAAAACTGATAAAGAAAATCAATTACATGGCCCCAAAACACTATTGAAAATAAAATCAAAGTAAAAGGAGAATCTAGACAACTTGGCAGCGTCAACAGGGACAAAAATTGTGTTCTTTTCTTTTTGCCTTGCATGTTATTTCAGATCTGAAGGGGAGTTTCAGTTGGCTAAACCCTTTGTAGCACTCATCCAAGCGTTGCGCATGTTTATCTCGACACAAAAACCTGTCAGTTCAGTGTTTCTACGTCTGGCCTGGTGGCCAGGGGAGCCATGAAGCGGCTAATGCAGGCACAGAGTGGCTGATCCTAACAGGAGCCTTGCCCTGCTCTGATTAGCACCTCCAACGAGCCGCCATGCATCAGAGCTGACATTCTCCCAGTCATGTTCCCCCAGAATCCTTTGCTCTTGCAGCGTGAGGCTGTCGCCGCTCCCGACATGCCACAGCCTCACCCCTCTTTCTCCCTCTGCAAGTTGAAAACGCTTTAAATCGTGGACCCTAACATGAGGGCGTTGTTACCTTCATTTTCTTCCTTCAGACTGAATTTTATATTCCCACTTCCCTACCTGAGTAAAGCTTTTTCTTTCCTGCTGTGGCAGCTCTCCAATATTTTTGATTTTATTAGCTCTCACGCAACCACATTTCCTTCACTGTTTGTGCAATACTCTGATTTAGAGAAGAGACATTTTATCACGGTGGGATTAAATCTTATACTTCAGTTTCAACATTTTGCAGTTGATTCACTTCGTCTTTCTCAAACTGTGGAGACAGGAAATAGATATTAGGACCGTTTCCCCCAGGCGTCTGTTCTCCAATCAGCTATGGTCCGGGGGGAGTCCATCCCTCTGTGCTCCCACCTTCCTACCCCTGTACACCGCATTCTCCGGTCCTTAATGGGCCTCATAGTACTTCGGAAATGAGCTTCTGCCTTATGAGCAGTGCTTCTACCTCAAGAGAGCACACCACACGGAGGTGGAGTCAATTTGTATTCACCCATAATTCCCTGGGCCTTAATCACTCTGATTTTCCCCCCATTATCTGTTAATGGATAGTTCCTGTGGTGTGAAGAGAGAAGTAAGCCCACCTACTGTTTACGGGCCTGAAGCTGTCTCCTCTCCCTCCTGCTGCAGCGGTTTGCTACATTTGAAATCACAAGAAACTCCAAACCTCCTTTGACATTTTGACTCAAAATTAGGCTAAAAGTCATGACAGATCCAGAACACTCCACAAACTTGAAGGCGACTGCAATTCCTCCTCAATACTCACCGTCGCAGTTCGTACAATTTCTGCCACCGCTTCTTGAAAGCAACCTGCCCCCGACTACCGAACATACGCGGCTCGCTCTCCCGCTTGTTTACTCATTACCCCGGCAAAGTAGAGCCCTGATTGATGTCCTTAATATCATATACTCCAGCGACTCAGGCAGCCTGGGTGAGCTTCAGAGAAGAATTCAGCGTGCCCCAGAGACGGGAGCAAATCTAAGTATCCGAACGTTTATTTGAAGAAACCAAATGTTCCAATTCCGACGGCTCTTCAGCCAAATTGTTTAAATAAAAAAAAATGGGGGCAAGAGTATGAGCAGAATAAGCTGGGGGAGATTTTTTTAATTAAACAAAGCCTAGCATAGTGTTTAATCACACTTTTTTTGTCGCTCAGCTACATCAGATTTGACCAAACTTGGGTCAGACCGAGATCTGCAAACCCCCAAACACCACGTCGGGATTTTACAAAAGCAAAAGTAATGAAGACAATTTTTGTGTGAGAGTAGCTCCCTTCTTTTCCTCTCCACTCCTCCACATGGGATAGATATTAGGCATTTGTGTCTTAAGGAGCTGTGAAATACATAAACCATGATCCACAGGAACGCGAGCCCCTGTGGATATGCAGATGGGCTTACTTTGCTGGTGTCAGGGATGCTTAGAGGGAGCAGACGCAGGAGCAGTTTTCATCTAAAGGATTTTCTTTGGAGTGCAGAGGGACAGGGTGGTGGCAGTGGAGAACACTCGGGAGACTCAGAAACACAGAGTGGGAGAAAGGAGAGACGAGGATAGAGAAAGAGCTGACAGTCCCCCGTGGCCCTGTAACTATATCCAGAGTCTGCTTGGTGCTGGGAGAGGGGCGGGGGCCAACGCAGGGCCTCGCTGATTGGACAGCCCTGGAGAAGGGCTGGAGGAGCAACAGGAAGTGACCTCAGCCCAATGAGGCGGCTATTGGGGTTAGCAGGCTGACTTCCTCCCTTGGCTCTCGCTAAGAAACAGGCTGCCAGGCTCGTTCGGCCCCCCTGTTCACTAAAGACAAAACCAGCAATGAGACTGAACCGTAAGAGCGAACAGAGGGCCATTTACTCTATGAAGCCAAACCACCTCTGTTCTCATTATTTGCTCTCCATTTAATGCAGTTAAGGATTCTTGGAGCTGCTGCACCGTCTAATAAATCTAATATTTTAACCTACTGCTGCTCCAAACCAAAGGTCTTCAATTCAAGCATCTTAAAGGGTATTATTTTATATAATAAAAGCACATAATTTATTTTAAACACTCCAACTTTATCTTTTGTGCTGTAGAATCATTCCCAGTGGTCTTTTCATTATGATTATGCAGTTTTCAGACAAAATCCTTAAGACATATTTTCAGCAGGAGGTCAGCAGAAATGAGTTGTGGGCGGGACTGTTGGCGCTAGGGGCGTGGATCACTTCTTAGGTGGTGATTCAATAAGATTCATGAATTAAGTTCGACGATTCACAAATCGAACCACAATTCTTACTTTTTTTAAAATATACTGTGTGTGTTTTTATTGGATGTAAGAAAATTAAAATTGTATGTATTAAATCATCGTTATTTATGCCTTTTTTTTAGAGCTGGAGATCAAAATCAACAAAACTGATAAAAACACAAAGGTTTAGATAGAAAAAATGATATATTTTTTTTATTTTTTGACTCTAGTAATAATATGAAGAACGTAATCCATAAATATCACAGTTGTTTTTAACCATTTGTATTTCAACCACACTCAACTATATTTACAAAGATTTCAAATCAGCAATCTTGGATGTCTCAAATATTCGTACTCAAATTTTCGGGAGCAGATTGTAAATATCCGAGTACTTGGATACTCGTTACAGCTATAGTTGCCTCAGAAGCTAGCCTCCACTAGTTTCCCATCAATCCATGTTTACACTCTACCCTGCTAGATTATAGCGCCTAACAAGCTCAAGCTAACATTAGCATAGCAAAAAAATGGCGAGCAATACTGGAGCTATCCAGTTTTTAATCAGATGTAAGCTCAGATGAGGAGTGATTAATGGATCTATTTGTCTGCAAGTGAATTCATCCGAATTGTAGCAGAGAAGGGGGACTTTGCCCTGCTTGTGGCGTCATAAACCCGAACTTTTCAAACTGCAGGTTTTCATCTGCTCCTGATCCAACACAATTTGATTAAAGAAATACTTAAAAATGCTGTTTTACTCCAAAAATACCTTATTTATGTCCTCCGTCATGAGAAAATACTACAACAACGTGTTCAAAACACAATTTTCATTGTAATGGGTAACTTTAACTTTCCATTTCTGCCCTGAAGCTCCACCTCAGACAGACAAAACACTTGGATGTGCTCACACAAGGTCAGTCAGGCAGGTGCAGCTATCTGCATAGCAAAGCAGGCCAAGTCTCCATAGGGACGGCATTGTGCAATAGGGTCAAATGAGGTCTGCACATATGGCAGAGGGACAGATCTTTGAGTACTGCAGCTATAGCTGCACCTTACTGCACACACCCTTACGCAGATAAGCCAAGCTGAATGGGGATCAAAGAGGACAGTGATCCTCTTCCATGGCTGCACGGATGTGCGGATGCCGGCCCCCTCCTCCATCTTTGGCTGACGCCTGCTGCCACACTCAGATGCACATGTAGGCTGTGGAGGAGCTCATCTGCTTAATGCATGGCTGCAGATCACATTTTTTTATGTATTTAAAAAAATACAATGAACTGCTTTGATCGACTTTTACCTTTGGTGGAACAGTCGTGCAGGAATTTGTACTGTTAGGCTTCTCCTTTTTGATCTATGTTGCAGATTTAAAAAAGAAATGTTGGAGGGGGAACAAAACTAGCACAAATATGTGAATAAAAAAACTTGGTTGTCACTTCCACTCAACATTTTTTACTTATTTTTATATCACAGATCTAAAAAGTATTTCTAATATTGTTGGAATAGGTAAAAAAAAAAAGCTATTGTTATACTGAGGAACTTCTAGAGTCTTAAATCAGAACATATGGAATAAAATAGAGATTTAAATGTATTTGATGTTAACAAAACAATCCAATTTAAGATGTGTTACAGATTGCTTTTTTTGCATTTAAACAAAATAAATGGTAAAGGGCGTATACTTATATAACGCTTTTCTACCTTCCTTGAAGGCTGAAAGCGCTTTACAGTCACTGACCCATTCACCCATTCACACGCAGATGGTGGCTCCGCTGCCGAACACTGGCGCCAACCTTCCATCAGAGGCAATTTGGGGTTCAGTGTCCTGCCCAAAGACACTTCCACACATGGGTGGGCAAGGCGGGAATCGAACCCGCAATAGGACTATCTAGTGCCCTGGATTTTAAAAACAATTTGAACTCAACTCACTACTTTAATTTAAGCTGCTAATATGATTTCATCAAATTCCCTAAATTGAAACCGTTTTACAAAGACTAGTGATGGATCCACTGTGTTCTGATGATGAAAACTTTCATGGTTTATAACAAAATAATCCATCTGTCCATTTTCTAAACATCTTTGTCCCTTTCGGGGTCAGGAGGAAGCCGGAGTGTAACGCCTGGTCCACACCAGACACGGAATCGCTGCGAAGCAGCACAGAACGGCCTCCGTTTGGCGCCCTTTAACACTGGAGCTCCAGTGTTTATGTTCTTTGATTGACTGTAATGTTTTAATTGTCAACACGATCAATGTAATTCCAGTAGAATCTGCTGGAATTACATTGATCGTGTAAGCAGTTGAAAAGTTACAGCATGTTAAAAGTTTTGTGTTTAGGCGTCATTGGTGACGCCTTAGGTGTTAAGGGGATAACCTATGGTGTAGTTCAAAACAAACGCGAAGTGTCGCAGTCCTCAGCGGACGATTCGTTACGTGAAGCAATCGTCTCGGTGTTTGGTCAAATTTTGGTCAAAGCCGCGAGCTATCCGTGTCAATTCTAGTAGGAAGTTACACCAAAACACACGAGAAAATCTGGTCAATTTAAAAGATATATATATATATATATATATATATATATATATATATTATATGTGTGTATATATATGCAGTATATACATATATGTATACAGTATATACATATATGTATATATGTGTGTGTATATACAGTCTGTATATATATAGTATGTATGTATATATATATATATATATATTATATGTGTGTATATATATACAGTATATACATATATGTATACAGTATATACATATATGTATATATGTGTGTGTATATACAGTCTGTATATATATATATATTTATAATTACTGACTGTAAAGATGAAAATAAACACAGGTGTCTGTTGATGGCAAAATAAGCTCTAAAAAAGTATGTGTCTGGTGTGAACTGGGGGTTAAGCGGATACCGCGCACTCTCCGCGCACACACCGCTTTGCAGCGCTTACGCAACCGGTGTGAACCAGGCGTAACCCGGCCACTTCAGGGAGAAGGCAAGATACAACCTGGAAAGGTCGCCAGTCTGTCGCTGGGCCACAATCATCCATAAACACTCACATTTAGGTTGTATAACAAAATAAATGTTTTTAAAAAATCATTTAAATCCAATCTAAAAAGAATAAATGCACACTGTTTTTTCCCAAAGATTTCTGGGAAATTTCTAAGGGACGGAATTTTTGAATTGTATATTTGGACAGCACTGCAAAATGGTGAACGCATTTTAAAGAGAATAAAATAAAGGAATTCAGACTCAACCTTGGAGTCCGGTTAGAGTTTTGAAGGAGCCAATTCTGGGCCTGTAGCGCAGTTCAAAGGGCGTTTATTGACCCGCTGCAGATGTTCTTACTCAGCAGGTTGCTGAAGTGACATTTATTTAACAAAGTCTAAAGCTGATGCAGACATGTGAGGATTTCTGATGACAACAAACCACACATTGTACTAGGAAGAAGGCATCCTGTCTGAGAGGTTTAACTCTAGTAGAAAGAATGAAGGATTTCTGATTTTATGTCAAATTTTATTTTTGTCCTATTTGATCACAACACGTATTACTGAGCCTTGAACAAAAGCTTTATTATTCAATATAACTAGATCATGCTTCATCCTGTTTTATGTTTGAGCTGGTTTTGCCACTAATGTGCTAAATTAAAATTTCATGAGAAATGAGGGGAAAAATAGGTGTGAGGGTGTTGGTAAAATTCCATTCATGCTCGGTTTATTTTTCTCACATGGCTTCCTGTGTGTTTGTGTTCCTTTTTTTCCACAGAGGAAGGACTGAACCATGAATGCAAGCTATGTAGTCAGTCGTTTGACTCTCCGGCGAAACTTCAATGCCACCTGATTGAGCACAGCTTCGAGGGCATGGGTGGAACCTTCAAGTGTCCGGTCTGCTTCACAGGTTTGTGTTGAGCACAAAAAAAAGTTATATTTTTCCCAATTTTGAGCTACTTCCTGATAACTTTTTTGTATGTTTACACCAATCTGTCAAAAAACTTTGTAAATGAGTCTGGAAGGGCCAGCAGTTTGCTGCATGCGGCTTTTTCTGCAGTCAGATTGCTTCCAAATCAAAGCCAAAGTAGTGTCATAAGGTGAGACGGGAGGAACGAAGGAGTGCAGGGGGGGCAGACAGTGTGAGCTGAAGGGAGATGGGGGTTGTAGGAGTAGTGAAAGAAAAGGAGATGTGCTAATTGTGGATGGCAGTGGTGCTGATAGCTGTAATGATCTCATCTGTCTCTGAGCGTGGAGGTGGAAGGACCGGACTCCTCCTGAGAGGATAGCGCCCTCCTTCAGTGTCAACAGGGTTAACTATCTCTATAATGAAATCTGCAAAGTCGTTAACTTCAGCTCTTCACTCTTTCTCAGCTCTTTACTCTTCCTAGCACTTTTTGGATCCTCAGCTTATTTCCCCCTCATACATCCCAGAAAGACTAATTTGCCTTTTCCTCACGTGTTACATCAATTAACATCATTAGTTCAAATTTATCATCATTTTTTTTCTCTCAAACCTTCATTTATGTCTATTAACGCTTCTGTGTTTGTTCCACAACCCTCAGTCTGCGTCGCTGACTCTCTTATAGAAAGAAGGCTATTGATATTTCCCCACACCGAACCTCCTCTCCCTCCCACCCCTCACAGGGGTCTGGGCATTTAATATACAGAGCATGCCTCCTTCATCTGAGGCTTCATTTTCCACCGTCGGCTTTGACGGACAGGTCCCTCCACTCCCTCTGCGTCCATATCGATCACGGAGTATGAGAGAGAGGGATGCTGGGAGGGAGGAGGGAGATGCAGAGTGCCCCCTCAGGACCGCCATCGCAGAGCAGACAGACAGATGGGCGAAGGCCTTTGGTAGTGGAGAGGGTGGTATGAACTGAAAGGCCTCCCTCTGTTGGGGATGCAAGGGACAAGCAGACCGAGCAGCAGTTGGAGGAAACGGAGAGAATGGCTGACAGCTGTCCTTGAATGTATACTGTCAAGCTGAGACTGGAATGCAGAGGAGAGAAGTTTATCACCCTAATGAAAGGTTCTTGTCGTTAAATCGTCTCCAGACGCCAAAAGATTTAACTGTGCTTTACTTATGTTAGAAGTGATAATAAAGAAGTCATCCATTTCAATGAGAGAATCGTTGCAGAATTTGGAAAAGGAAGTTCTAACAGAGAAATCC
The DNA here is from genome assembly GCF_002922805.2 of Oryzias melastigma. Classification (NCBI taxonomy): domain Eukaryota; kingdom Metazoa; phylum Chordata; class Actinopteri; order Beloniformes; family Adrianichthyidae; genus Oryzias; species Oryzias melastigma. The sequence goes on from NC_050528.1 coordinate 8,585,420, forward strand.
TAATAGTTAGAACTTGACTCTTTAAATACACAAAAAGGTAGCCTAAAAATTGGAAAACTAAAATCTTTAGAAGAAAATCACTTGAAAGTGATAAAGTTATCAGCCAGTGCATTTTTACTTAAGAAATACTAAAGGATATCATAATCTAGAGACAAGGAGTTCCACACAAGCACAAAAAAGGGGAAAAATAAGCTAAAAAAGCTAACAATAATAATAATACATTTTATTTAAAAGCACCTTTTAAGGCTCTTAAGATCACCTTACAATAAAAACTGATAAAACACAATAAACGAAACAAAATAAAAACTATTTTGTAAAAGACAGAAGACATAAGGTGCGATTGATGTGTCTTTTTTTAAAAAGGAAAGCAATGAGTTGGGATTTGAAGGTTGATATAGAGTCCCAATCAGAATTCTTCCCTTCCCCTACATTTAGCCCTCCAATCGGAGAGTTATGGAAAAACAGAGCCTCATAATTCAGACGTCACTTTATGTCGATGATGTCATCAGTAGTCGCTGGTCAGCTAGTGTTAGCGTGGAACTTCCAGCTCTCGAAAATACATAAAAAACAGAGGTTTAATAACTTTAAAAAGGTCGTGCTAAAACAAAAAGTCGTTACTTACATTTAAATGTAAACTTCTATGGTTCAGAGCGCACCCACGTGAAGAAAAGCACTTCTCCGCGGAACAGCATGACATGGTTTACCCTCGCGGCGGAGGTCTTCCCTCCGCTTGGAGGGTAGGACTTTAAAACATTTTTTTAGACGCCACTCCCACTACAAATGCCCCTTTAAATGGAGGCAAGAACTCGGATTGAGCTATATTTTCTAATATCAGAGGAAAGAGAGTTCCAGAGTCTGGAAGTATTATCGTTTTTTGGTGGTTCTAATCAGGTAGTTAGCAGTTTTTGAGTTTTTATACACCCAATTGAAGTTTATTTTGATTACAGTGACAAAAAAATAATAAAATAAGAGGAAATTATTCTAGAACAAAATGTGAAGCAAATGAGAATACAATCTTAGCTCAAGTTTATTTATGAGTTTACATAAATCCTCATGAAATCTAAAATAGCACTTGTTCTTTGAACTTAAATCTAAGTTAAAAATGTTTTAAAACGTTTGTCAATGACTTGCAAACCACAATAAATTACATAAATATTATCAGAATAAGTTGGACATTGAACATCCATTAAAAAAAGAGATTAAGGGCATGTGTTGCCACAAATATTGAAAATATTAAAGAAAAAATTAAGTAAACTGAGTTTTTTTTTGTTTAAAGTTAAGTTTTTCTATTTTAAAGAGGATAGAATTTAAGGTTTTTGAATCATTTTATTAAGAATGTCATTATATATTGATTCTATCTCTTAATAAGACAAAAAAAAAATCTTGGTCGTTCTAATTTTTGGTATTCCAAGTGACTTAGTTATGCATCTAGCAGTTTTTAACTTTACAAACTTTTTTTTAATTTCCTGATTGTACAGTTTTCATGTTCTAACATGATTTTGAAAAATAAAAATGTGGTATTAAAACACACTTTGCATCTTTTTTTCATGACATAAACACAAGAAAGAAAGAAGATTTATGTCCAAACCAACCAACTCAATAAATTTAAGTAAAAATATACATCCTCTGGAAATATTACACTTTTAGCTATATGTGAATCCTTGACTTGAGGCCTCCTGACATAAAAAAGACGTCTGATTATAACACTTTCAGGCATCCAAATTCTCACTGGAGAAAGCTGTCTTTGTAAAATATTAAAAAAGAGACTTGAAGCAGAAAGTTGGAATCATTTTACTAATTTGTACCTGAAGCCAGACTATTCGTTTTTTCTAAACCTTGAAGAAAAAAAGGGTTTCTTTGCGCCTGAAGACATAAGTGTCTGGATCATAATGTCAGGGTTTACCTCATTTCAACTGATGTGTTTTTGGTACGTAAACATGATTTCTAGACAAAAGAGGAACGAGAACCCTAATTGCACAAATACTGTCTGGAAACTGCAAAAATAGAATTAAGTAATACATAGGTTCTGTGCAGATCGCTTATCTGGCCTGCTGTCTACTTTTGCTGCATTGAGTTTTTCAAAACTGTGCCAGCTCAGTGGCCTTGTGTTGGACTGTCTTCTCTTGAAACTGGAAGGTCGTGAGTTCAAATCCATTTATAAATTTATTAAAAATTTTAGTAGATTAACAATAAGCCTTTAAATATATTCAATGGCTATGTTTAATTCTTTTATTGTGATTTGCAAAAAATATTGGAGTTCAGCTAATATTTTAGCAACATGCTAACGTTTTTTGCTCATTTGTTATCTACTGAGGTCTTTTAGACTAATTTAGAGTTTAGCTTCTATTTTAGCAACAAGCTAATTTTTTTTTAACTAATTTAGTTTAATAAGAAATTTTAGGCAGTTTTGGGTTTTGGCTAGTATTTAATCAACATGCTAGCTTTTTTTTTTGGCTAATTTGGCATCTACTGAGGGTTTTTTATGCTAATTTGGGGTTTAGCTTCTATTTAGCAACATGCTAACGTTTTTGGCTTTTTTGTTATCTACTGAGATTTTTTAAAGGCTATTTTAAGAGTTTTGGTTTTATTTTAGTAATAGGCTAATTGCTTTCTTAGAGTTTAGCCTCTATTTTGGCAACAGGCTAACGTTGTTTTAATAATGTAGTTTACTGAAGAATTTTTAGGCTATTTTGGAGTCTGGCTAGTATTTAAGCAACTAGCTAGCTTTTTTGGCTAATTTGACATCTAGTGAAGTTGTTTTGGGCTAATTTGGAGTTTAGCTAATATATAATATATAAATATTTTCTACAAAATTGGCATGTATTAGGGATTTTTAAGTAATTTTACTACAAATTTTTCCTAAATTTAGGTCAACTTCAGCGCTCTTTCATTAACAAAATTTCCAGTCTTTTAGAAAAATTAAGCATTTTGCAAATAGCTGTTGCGTTTTAAGCAAAAAGCTCCGAATCTTCAGCGACTACTTTCAGCAAAAAGCATTCACACTAGCATTACTGCAGGTAGTGCAACTTTTCTTCACTAACCAGTTTTCTCTTGTCTCTGTGCTCAATCTGTTACTTGTGATGCTTAGATGCTGTTTTGTTTCAGTTGGAGAAATGTTGCGTCCTCCATTCTGTGTCATAATAAAAAAATAAAAAACTAGATCTGAAAATAATTTGCACAAAAAAAAAAAATCATCTTTTAGTGATGTAGATTTTTAAGGTTCCACATCATTAGGGGCTCCCATTTGTGTGAAAAAAGCTTTGGATAACACTTAAATTCTAACAAGGTCCTGAAATCCAATTTAAGTTGTTACAATTAATGTCACCACTTTAGATTTTTATTAT